>NW_011888859.1:2800250-2805483 GCF_000151845.1 Pteropus vampyrus | reverse complement strand
ACACACATATATATATACACACATATATATGTATATATATATTTTTTTTTTTTAGAAATTTCAACTCTTTTCCCCTAATAGCAGGAACATTTTCAGATATTTGAGATTTTCATATTCTCATGTGTGTTTTCCAGCAAACTAGTACATATTGATGTAGATGCATTCGATGACTAAAACTTTTGTGGCTGTGAATATCTATCCTTACACTAACATTAATGTACTCTGAGTATATACAGATATTTAGATGTACTGGAAAGCTTTGGACTAAAAAGTGTGAATGTGGATTTTTATGTACTTTTATCTGCATTTAACTGTAGAATGTTTAATGCAGCCATTCCATAAAAATAAATTACATTCTTGGTTTCTCATCTAAAAGTCATAGTATTCATTCTTGCCTTTTATAGGCTATATGAAAGTGCAGAACCACTTGTAGGAAAAAGAAAGGCTGATGGGTGGTAGGAAGACCAAATAAAAATTACACATCATATTCAATCCTAGATTCTTCAAGGATAGTATGGATTTGGAGGGAAGTGGCTGGCTTTGTCAGTCCACGCGAACAGGCTTATCAAAAAGACCCTTCTCTGATCGCAAACCATTTTTCCACAAAAATTTCACAAAATTGCCATTTATCAAATATTTTTTAAATTTCTGAATTAATTGCTGTAAGTGGATCAATAGTTAATGAATGAAAGTTTTGTTGTGGGGCCATACATATTATTTCAATTTAGATTTCTTTCATCTGTAATTTTCTTCCATAATTGTTTTTTTTTTTTTCTTCTAATTTTATTATATATGAAGGCTTCCCTGCTACTAGGTCTATTTGTATTCTGATCACCAACTTCAACATGTGGAGGGAGCAGAGGAAGGGACTTCCCACGCAACACAAAACAATACTGAGACACCACCTGGGTGTCTACAGTTCAACTCAGTTCTGACACTATTTACCGGGACGTAGCATCAGATCCCACAGGCTCAGTCCTACAAGACTGCCTTCCTCCACTTCAGATGCCAATCACAAGCCCAGGTTATCTATATTTCTGACCAAGAGGCTATAGATCAGAGATTCTCCCTCCTTAGTTTGATTAATTTGCTAGAGTAGCTCACAGAACTCAGAGAAATATTTTATTTACTAGAGTACTGGTTTATTATAAAGGGATATAACTCAGGAACAGCCAGGTGGAAATGATGCTTAGGACAAAGCTGGGGCAAAGGGCACAGAGCTTCCATGCCCTCTGGCAGTGACACCTCCCGGTTCTTCCACAAGTTCACCAACCTAGAAGCTCTCTGAAACTGTCCCCTTGGGTTTTCATGCAGGCTTCATTACTTAAGCATGATCGTTTAAATCATTGGCCTTTGGCAATCGATTCAACCCCTCTCCCCTCTCCAGAGGTGGGGGGTGGGCAGAAGATTCCAACCCTCTAGTCACATTCTCCTGGCAACAAGCCACCGAATGAGGAGTCCAAGAAGTCACCTCTTTAACATAAGAGCATACATCTTTGTCACTCTCAACACTTAGGAAATTCTAAGGGTTTGGGAAGCTGTGAGTCAGGAACTGGGAATGAGACCTCTCAAGGGTTCAAAAGTTCATGCGCCCAAAGCTTCAAAAGGCCAAAACTCAAAACGCTAGAATTTGGAGTAAGCAAAATTTTATTGATGGGGTTACTAGCAGTTCCTCAGATCCATCTGAAGGAAGTACAGAGTTCAGGCTTCATTAAGTCTAGGGGAGGAAAAATGGAAGGGGCAACTGGTTATTGACAACTGCAGACATCAGGGCATGGGCAGGAGACCAGTGAAGACCCCGTGAAATCTCTAAATCTTTTTGTTCCTAGTGCATTAACCAATTTTATTTTTGTACACATTTCCTTGACATCCTCAGGAGAGGCCACTTCAGGCCAGGGTTCGTTTTTTTTAAAAACTCAAGCCTCAAGCAGAATTTCATTGATGATTAGCATGTCTATAGCAGGAGCTATTAGCTTGAAGGCCATGGGAACAATGCAGGCTGGAATAAGATTAACTCAGAGAGTGGGCTTTCACTTTGTTACAACCCAAATAAATATTTTCCTTATAAATTACAATATTGCACTAATAAACACAGGATCCAGTCTAATGGATTCTCCTATTATCATTTTACTTTAACTCAATCAATAAATCTCATATACATGTGAATATTTGAAAGTGTTTTTGAACAATTAAAATGTTTTTAAAAACATAAGAAAAACATTTATGTTTTTCAAAACATAAGAACTATTAAAATATTAATATGACATAAAATATTTTCTCAGACCATTTTAAAAATTATTTTATGATTACACATATTCACTGAAAATAATATAACAATAGAGATAGGTATATTAAAGAAATCATCCGAAATCACATTGTCCAAAGGTAACATTTTAAGTACTTTTTAGTATACTTTCTATTTTTTTGTGAGTGTGTATACACATCCTATTTTACACCCTACATACACAAATTTTAATCATTTTAAATGAAATATGTTTTAAAAGAGATGGAAATATAGATAATATATAAGAAATATAAGGATATACGAAGATAATAAAATATTCACTCATGGATCTACTATCTCATTTAAAATATAAAACTTTGCTAATATTGTTAAAATCCCCTGTGTGTACCTTCCCAATCTTATTTCTGTTTCTTACCCTAGGGTGAAAAACTTGTAAGAATTTTGGGTTATTATTCCCTTGGTATGTATTCTTAAGCAATATTCTGTCTAGTACATGTAGCTAAAGTTCATTTCTTTTCCATGCCGTCACACGCCATTTTATGACTTTATTCCATCATTTATCTATTCTCCTTGTTTCCTCTTTGTTCCCTTTGTGGGACAGTGCTTTGTTTTGTTTTTCTTAGCTTGCCTTTCAATAACTATGTTTCTCCATCCGGAATCTGGTTTCATATGAATTCTTAAGATCAGCTACTTATATTTCACAAACTCAAGGCCCGATGATCATTTCCTCACCTGGTCACAAGCATTTGAAGTGCAAGGTCTTTGGCTTAAGTCTTACCTGAGGTATGCCCTTCACTCCATAGCGACCACCGGTGGCAAGGGGAAGGGCCATACAGGTTGCAGGCACAACTCCAGGAGGTGCCACTCACGGGCCGTGCTCACTGCCCCTGCCCGTCTTAAGACCTGGTAAATTTCTCTTTTTTGGTCCTTGACATCTGTCCGACTTCAGCAATGCATTTAAAATCACACTGTGTGTTTATCCGGCTATCTGATCTGCTTTAAGACCTGAGGTGATGGTATTTGCAAGTGACATATTTTATGAACATCTTTCTGTAAAATAAATCTGCATCTACTATCTTATTTTCAGTTGTTATATGTAAGTATATCATACAGATTTAGTCTATTTATCTAACTAATTGCCATACTATCTAACCACATTTATGGGATTTCCAAATTTTGCTTAAGCCATAACTCTACACATATTAGTAATTATTTACTTAGGATAAATTGCCAGATCACCTTATGGAAAATTTTCAACAGCGAAACATAGTTTTAACATTAATTAATTAAATATTAAAACAAAGTTTCAATATTTTATACTCTGGCCAACTATATGTGAAAGGTATTTTCCTTAATATACTTAATATACTCAATCATCTCAATCTTTATCAATGTATGCCAATACTCAAAGAATATTTCACTGTATATACAACTTGTATGTCCTTGATTGCTAATAGTATTGAGTTTTTAAACTTAAATTTTTGTCATTTATACATTTTCTCATTGCATTCTTTATGTCTTTTGCTGATTTATCTATTGGACTATTTATCTTTCTTCGAAAACAGTGTTTCTTGTATATCAAATAGGTTGTAATTATAACTTCCTATCTCATTGAATTGTATTTTGGCACATTTATGCTGATTTTGACTCTACAGAAAATTGAATATTTTCTGGTCTTTTTTATTAATTTTTTGGTATTATGTGCTCCTACTGTGAATCCTGTATTAACTAGGTGTTTACTGAGGACATGTAATGTATCTAGAAAGGTGTTAGGTGCAAATTGTTGGATTGGGTTACATGAGATATAATTTCTTAGTACTGAGATTTTTCACATCATTCACTTATGTTTTATCTTTTACTTTATATATCATATTTTTATAAATTTTTATTTTTCTAATACATTATGATCTTTAATCTATTTCTACTGTATTTGGGATAAAGCATAAGATAAACACTAGAGTTATTTTTCTACATAATTATATCTGGTCATCTTAGTGATATTTATCCATTTAAATGCCATTACTATATTCTTAAATTTGTCATTGGACTATTTTATCAAATAAATTAATCAGTCTGTTCTTCCACCAGCATCAAATTAAATTCATTACATAGAAACATAGTAGCTTTTATATCCTATAGAGCAAATAACTCCTGTACTTCCTTACTCATTTATTTTAGAATTAGCCAAGACATTTACATCATATGCTTATTATTCTAGATTAATTTTAGAATCATTTTCAAGTTAGAAAATCCATGGGACTTTAGTGGCTTTATGTTATATTTAGAGATTAGTTTGCAGGTAATTTATAAGATTTAGTCTTTTTGTGTATTATAGTTTTCATTTGCCTCCCCAGATCTAATCTCCCTTCTTCTTCATTCCATTATATGCCCTGGGAGGCTGACTTTTATGAACTGCATTGATTGGTAGACCTCGGTCTTTTAAATGCATATAGCCAATGAAAGATGCTGGCAGGACATCAAGGGCAAGGAAAAAGTGAGATTTGGTTATCTGTCTGCTTTTTTCTCACTCATGTATTAATGACTACCTCCCATAGCCCTCTCCTGCTACTTAATCCAACTTCCAATAACTGCTTCCTCCTCTTGGTCCTTCAGGTCTGTGAGAAGTGATGACTGCCATCCTTGCTAAACCCATTCATCTCCCTAATGTGTCTTACTTGAGGCTATCCTTGTCCTTTCAATCACATCTTTGAATGTGCCTTCTGCTTCCTGTCAGGACCCTGCCTGATACATTATTCAAACACAGATGTTTTTCTATTTTCATTTCATTGTCCTTTTTTTATTTCTCAGTAGTTTTACATGGATTATAAAGTTTCTGCATATTTTTTGTCAAGTTTATTTTCAGATTTTTTTTTTTATGGGAGCTACTGGTTGAGCACTACTGGACCTTATATATGTCCTATGTGCTTTTAAACTTCATTTCTTATTTTGAAATGTGGTGAGCTACATATTCAGGAATATTAAATTCAG
>NW_011888859.1:2774227-2800200 GCF_000151845.1 Pteropus vampyrus | reverse complement strand
CATTCACTTATGTTTTATCTTTTACTTTATATATCATATTTTTATAAATTTTTATTTTTCTAATACATTATGATCTTTAATCTATTTCTACTGTATTTGGGATAAAGCATAAGATAAACACTAGAGTTATTTTTCTACATAATTATATCTGGTCATCTTAGTGATATTTATCCATTTAAATGCCATTACTATATTCTTAAATTTGTCATTGGACTATTTTATCAAATAAATTAATCGGTCTGTTCTTCCACCAGCATCAAATTAAATTCATTACATAGAAACATAGTAGCTTTTATATCCTATAGAGCAAATAACTCCTGTACTTCCTTACTCATTTATTTTAGAATTAGCCAAGACATTTACATCATATGCTTATTATTCTAGATTAATTTTAGAATCATTTTCAAGTTAGAAAATCCATGGGACTTTAGTGGCTTTATGTTATATTTAGAGATTAGTTTGCAGGTAATTTATAAGATTTAGTCTTTTTGTGTATTATAGTTTTCATTTGCCTCCCCAGATCTAATCTCCCTTCTTCTTCATTCCATTATATGCCCTGGGAGGCTGACTTTTATGAACTGCATTGATTGGTAGACCTCGGTCTTTTAAATGCATATAGCCAATGAAAGATGCTGGCAGGACATCAAGGGCAAGGAAAAAGTGAGATTTGGTTATCTGTCTGCTTTTTTCTCACTCATGTATTAATGACTACCTCCCATAGCCCTCTCCTGCTACTTAATCCAACTTCCAATAACTGCTTCCTCCTCTTGGTCCTTCAGGTCTGTGAGAAGTGATGACTGCCATCCTTGCTAAACCCATTCATCTCCCTAATGTGTCTTACTTGAGGCTATCCTTGTCCTTTCAATCACATCTTTGAATGTGCCTTCTGCTTCCTGTCAGGACCCTGCCTGATACATTATTCAAACACAGATGTTTTTCCATTTTCATTTCATTGTCCTTTTTTTATTTCTCAGTAGTTTTACATGGATTATAAAGTTTCTGCATATTTTTTGTCAAGTTTATTTTCAGATTTTTTTTTTTTTTATGGGAGCTACTGGTTGAGCACTACTGGACCTTATATATGTCCTATGTGCTTTTAAACTTCATTTCTTATTTTGAAATGTGGTGAGCTACATATTCAGGAATATTAAATTCAGGTTCTTAAAGCTATGATGCTCTGGAGCATACATACACAGTCGATAGATAAATAGAGAGAGAAGCAGATATTCTAATAATGGAAAGAAGGAAAAATCTATCATTTTTGGTGGTGTGGCTTAAATATTATGTTTTACATTACTTCATCTAAGCAAATAACTAATTGAACACTCTTCTTTTTTTGAGTGCTAGAATAATGATAATCAAATGCCAAACATTCTGAATTTAAAAATGAGCACAAAGCATGAAGTTATTAAAGCAAAACATAGACCATGCTTGTTATTGTAAGTATCAATTAGTATGTGAATTGACGATAAGACATTCGTTAAAGCATTCCCAATTAAATCAGAAATGCTCTTTGGCACACCGCGTTAATCACATCCACCTCTGCTCAAGTAGACATAAGAATTCTGTTTTCAAACATGAGAGTTCTTTTGACCATCTTCAAAAGTCTTCATTAACCTGGCCCAGCACAGAATTTGAAATAATAATTCCCTCTCCAACTTTGGCCGATCCTCTGTCTCCTGTCCTCTGTCTCTTTTCCTGTGAGCAGAGGCTGCTTGAGAGAAGTGACTGTTTTATTCACTTCTGCCACTATTGATCAAACCTCCTGCCTTGGTAAAAACTTGGTGGGCATCGGATTCCTAATAAATGTTTGTTCATGTCAATAACACTCTCAAGAGCTGACTCTGACTTTACAGTTACCAGTTTATCAGTATCAGTGTAAAACTCATAATGGCAGTTATAATAGTATAGTTAAAATAAGGCATTGTGTATATCTTAGTATGTAGTTGGGGATGTCACCAAGGAAGTGTTGCATTACTCAAAATAAATAAATAAATAAATGGCTAATTAACAACACAAGTCATAGGACTTTGGGGGGTATAATGAAGGTCTAATGAAACTTGGGTCATAAAATAGCCAGAGTGGTTCTCTCCTACAAAAATATTGTACTACAATAGTTCTAAGAAAATTTAACTCAGGTGGAGTGTATCAATAATATCTATAGTATCATAGAACCGTCATTTGATCTCCTCTTTATGTCTGTATGTGAGTGAATATAAAACACTTTTTATAATGCAGTTAAAATTTTTTTATTGTCTCAGAATATCTAAAACTATATTGTATTAAAATTTCACTATTAGGAGTTCTTTGTCTAATTTAGAAATGAAGATACCTCCATGAGAAACAATAATAAAAATTAAAAACCACGGCTATTTCCCATTCTATAAATTATCAATCTATTGATTTTGATGTTCCCAAACACTAACTGTGTATGCTTTTACACACACGCTCACTCGCACAATAACAAATATTATTTTATCTTTCCTGTGTTAGAAGCAATGAGGGGAACTTCCCCTTTGGAGTTAATTTTTCCCAGGAATGCTGAACTCATCAGTGAAGTGAAAGTAATGGAAAATGTAGGAAAAGTCATGTTGCCATGATAGAATTTTTGAAATAAAATATAAGATTTCACATAATTAAATAGATATCCTTGTTTTACATATGAATCTTTCACAGAATTCAGAGAAAAGACTTTAAAGACTCAAAAAGAATATGGCTTAAGAAGTAGGGAAGGTTTAAAAAAACATTTGATAATACTTAAAAAAAGATTTCAATAAGAGTAATAAAGGAAGAATTATAAATGTGTGTGTTCAAATGGCTGTTCAAAAAGGACTTGTACAACAACGAACATATCTGAAAACATCCTAAAATGACACGTATGAACGAGGAAGAAGTGAAACTAGTGAAAATTCCTAGGAAAATAAAATACCTGAAAATATATATGTGCAATAAGAGTAAACTTGCTTGGAGTGGGTGACAGTAATGATAGAATTAGACAATTCCATTTAATTTAAATTTTCTTTAATACAAAGTTATCTTCAAAGGAGAAAACCATGATTAAAAGAAAATGGTTAAAAAAAAAAAAGAGACGAAGAATAGAAATCCAAGTTGCTTTCAATGAGTCCAAGTCAGCAATAAATTCACCAGAGGAAACGAAACGATTTCTTGATTGAATTCTTTAACAAATGAGATATCTGGTTGGCGGGCATTGTGACACGGAAAGGCAAGCTACACCTGACATTTGTCACAGAACCTTGAGTTCTGGGACAATATAAGAAGAATCTCATACTCTCAGGATCAGGGCTAATTTCAGTGTTTTAATGAGGCTAATTTGACCAAACTAAATGTTTGTCTCAGTATCATGATCACTGTCTCATTGAACTTAGGGAAAACAGCGACATGCTTGGGAAGCCGATGTGATAGCCCCTGACAGTGTACTCAAGAACTTCTGACAGCTACCCCTGTTCTCTGTAGATCTATACCTGAGGATTACCCCAATTTTTCCAGAGCAGAGCAGCCTGGGCTATTTCTTGTTATGGAGAATGATAACAGCACCCCAGCCCCCAGAATCTAACAGCTGGTTTCATATCTGAAAAGTCTTGATTGCAGTTACCTTTCCCATTCTCGCTTACGTTACTCCCTCCCTCCCTCCCTCCCTTCCTTCCTTCCTTCCTTCTTTCCTCCCTCCCTTCCTCCCATTTCTTTGAAATACTTTCAGTTGCAGAATGACAGAATATGACATCTATTTTCCCCTTTTTTACTGCTGGCTACTTTGTTTTGAGTAAATACATCTCCTTAAGTAAAAGCCAGTTCTATTCTGGCCAGGGAAAATTTTTGTTCTGCTCAGAAAAAAAAAAAAAAAAAAGAGAGAGAGAGACTAAAAGTATCTTCTATCTCAGCATCAGAGTCTTTTTTTTTTTTAATTTAATTTTCTTTTTTTTAATTTCAGCAACAATGATTAATAACAATGTTAAAGTTTGTACATATGACATTTTTATAAGTGAACACAAAATATAGATGTGATTCAATATTTAAGATTATGTGGTTTGAATTTTACTGGATTCAAAATAATCCTTTTGATAGCTGGGTCATCTGTTAATAACACTACATAAATATAGAGGATACCTTTATGTACTAATGTCTTGAATGAAGTTGGGCAGAGGAAAAATCAAGTCCATTTTTTAAAAAGGTTTCAAGCACAGGAGAAAGATTGAATTGGCAGGTAGAGAACAAATATTTTGGACTTTGTTTAGGTTTTTGATCTCTCCTCAGTACAGATAGTTAAATTAATTGTATTGCCAAGTTATGGAATTGAAATTATATATTTTAGTCTGGGAAGCTAATCGTAATTATCCCCTGTGGTATTTTAGACATGTAACATTTAATTTTTTAATAATCTAATTTTATTTGCTCAATGACAGTGTTTTGATATGTTCTATGGAACTATGCTGAGGGCACTATTGCATACAATAAAATTAAAATGGAAATTCGATACTTTCTCAACATCGTACAGCTGTTCAGTCTTGCTCTGTCCTGGGGATTCAATGTGATACAGACATTGGTTGATGTATTTCAGGGAATGAGCCTTGTATGTACAGATAAACACTGGGATGAGACTATTCAAGATACTCTCTCTTCCTGAGGACTAATCTTTGGAAGAAATTGTCTTCAAAAGGGAAGATATGGCTTCTTAAAGTGTTTCTAAATGTTGAGGAGTGTAAAATAAATCTGTATGTGGTTTCCTCCAGTGCCTCAGTTATGCGTGTGTGATGGAGGATCAAAAGGCTCTGGAATTGGAAGGGATTTCCCATGGATGTGGTCACATTATGTAGTGTTCTGGTTTTAGTTAAGTTTTACTTAAATGACTGGTAGAGCTGGGCAGTTGTTTTGATTATGAAAGGGCTCTGATAAGTGGTTGAATTGTTTATATTTGTTGTGAACTGTTCCTTTGGCAATTTAGCTCAATTCAATTTAAATTATATTTACTGAATACTACTTTATTTCTGACAATAGTCACTTCATTTCAAATATGTATGCATGTGTCGAAAGTCTATTTCCTTTGTCTTAGAATCCATGAAGTTTTATTTTAAAATTTTCAAGTGTAAGTTTTAAAAACTTTTATATAAAAGCAGTGTTGCCAACGCTATAGTTCAACTCAGGAGTATTTATAATAAAATTAGATGGTCATACTATTTTCTGTCTGCCTTTAGTATGTACTATTCTTTGGACTAATCCTCTGTATAAAATATATGTGTTTAAGTGTTTAGAAAGAATGTAGCCCAGGACATATTCCTAAAATAGGCAATTAACATCTTTTACTATTAATGCCATCAAATAATCTGTGATAGTTTGGTTGAGCATTGAACTCCGGGTTTAAAATTATTTAATCTCAGAATTTTGGAGATATTTTACTTCATTCTACTTCTCATTGTGGTTAATGAACTTTTCATGACTTCTAATTCCACTGTAGATATCCATTTTCCCTGAAAATTTTAGACTTTTCTATTGTTCCCAGAATTCTGAAACTTTATCATGTTAAGGAACTTTTCGTTATTGTTGTTGTTGCTGTCCCTGGCACTCAGAGGATCCTGTCTAAAGATTTGTGTCTTCTTTTAGCTGCAGAAAATATCTTTCTATCTTTTCTTTGATGATAATATCTTCTCAAGTCTAAACAGATGTTCTTAGCTACTTCTCCCTCTTTTGTTTTTCATTGTTTTTAAACTTGTTGTAAACTTATATACAATTTTCTATAGTCCCAACATTCTACTAACAACTTTGAAGCATCTTTTCAAAGATATTAACCTGAGGGCAAAAGTTTCTTCTGCCTGCTGAGAATTCAATTGACCTGTTCTAAATTGATTCTTCAATTAATAACCTTTGATCACTGCAATGCTGACTCTACATCTTTATGCTTGTTTTACTCTGAGTTTCGATTATTTCTGGAATTACTTATAATTCTACAATGGTCTATGATTTCCTTTACTCTTTTCCCTCTATCAATTCAATCTCATTTATTTTTTCTTGTCCAGGATTCCTCAAAATTTTAGGTTTCTGGGTGGCACCATTTCTCATATTCTAAGTTGTAATATATTTATCCTTTAAAAATATCTTTTCTTTGTTTAGGAATAACTTCTGCTGAATCTTTGTAAGAGACCTAGTGGGTGTGCTCTATTTGTTATTTTGAACCAATCTCAATTTGATCATACATTCCACTGCAATCTAGGTGACATTAGTTCCATTCTACAAAAAAACTAGTGATAAAGTTTAGACCTAGAACTTTTGCACATTTCATTATAATTTTTAACTAAGCAATCTTTTGGTAAACATTACATCATAAAGGTTCTTTGCTTGCGCACAACAGAATAATCTAACTAAATTATATGGGCGAAAGGATAAAGAACCAATGTCAAAAAAGAAAAATGGAGAAAGTATGGGCTCTATGTGTAGAAGCTAATAGTCCTTTTAGGACATTTTAACTGAGAAGAACAGACATCTGTTCTTAGGTTCTGTATTATTTTGCTGAAGACGCAAATTCCAAGGACAAAGCTTCTGATTCACTTAGCTTGGTGTAAGGGTACAAAATCCCCACTTGCCGGGGATGATTGGGCATTTTTGCCAAGACGGTTCAAATGGGGAGCAAAGCAGAGCATTGAAGCAAAATCAGGATGTTATAGCAGAGAAAAAGGGAATTGATGCTGGGCAAGCAAAAACAAACAAACAAACAAACAAACAAAAAACCCCAAAATACCAAATGTTCACTTCACACATAAACCTGTCAGAGTCATGAGCTTACTTAATTACTTAACATGCATTCTCAGAATCAGAACTGTGCTTGATGTATACTATGCAAATCAACTGTCACTAAATGAGGCAGCCCTAATTTGTAGAGCCATGCACTATCATGACTACGCTCTGACATATTCCTGTTTCCTGTGGTTATTGTACTTCTTTATATAACAGGTCAAAGATTGCTTTCTTGGACTATTATGTGGAATTGACTAAGACTTTAACTATGTTTCCCATTTATCTTTAAGACAGAATAAATGATGTAGTAAAATAGCGCATAAAGAAAAATTTTAGTAATTAAAACTATTTGTGGAAAGGTTAATCTAAATTAGAGATGTCTGTCTTATGGACTATTTTTTATTCTAACTATGTATTGTAATTAGAAGGACTATTGGTAAGAAACTCTTGCAAAGTAGAATCTTTTAAGGTCAGTTTTAATTAGAGATGCTTTTGTAATTGACACATTCTAAATAGAAATGTTGAAGTCTCCAAAGTCGGTTAGCCACTTTATTCTTTTAAAGAATATCAAATACTTTATGATAACACTTTTCATTTGCATTTAGAATGCTTTTTTTTCAGAGCTCATGCATAAATTTCAGTCTACATTAGTTTGAATAATCATGAATTTTAGTTTATATGTGCCAAGTACATGAATCTTTACTATATTTGAACAGGAATTGTTCACAATATAAACAAATAAAGTAATGTAACAAATAAATAATGAACACCTACTATGTGCTAAACACTCTTTTATGTGCTGGGCATGCAGTGGTTAATATGGTATCATAACCTGACTTCATGGAGCTTTGTACCTAATCAATTTTCTTCTTGCATGTAGAGTTTGATTATGTTACTGAACAAAATCTTTTTATATTTTTAGAGACTACTCTGTTATGTAAAAGAAAGTCTACATACTAGCAACAAAACAAAACAGTGAAACATGTAGCAGTGTTATCCACTAGAACTCATAGTATTGATGCAAATGTTCTTTAAATTTGTTGTTCAATAATTTAGCCCCTAACCAAATGTGGTCTTGAACACATGAAACATACGAGTTGAGTAGAAAAGGAGCTGAGTGTTTATTTTTATTTAATTTTAATTCGTTTAAGTTTAAATAGCCACACATGATTAGTGTGCTGCCATATTGGACAGAACAGCTTCATACATTTACTCTAAACCTGGTCCTTGTCAGTGTAGTCCCCAAATCAACTTTATTCACAACATTGTCACATATGCTTTTAAAGCAACAAATGATATATACAGTTTTTTTTTTTTAAATTTTTAGAGAGATTTATAGTGATGAAAGATGCCAAGTAAGTATTTTACCTTGAACTCTTTGATTCAAGTTGCTTACTTTGCGGGAGCCAGTGCTGTGATGATGAAAACATATATTTTCAAGAATTAATTCATCTTTCAGGTCCTGGGAACTTCATAGTGAATACAATGTTTCATGCTCTAGCTTTGCACTATGAAGAGTTGAACTTCAGTGGGGTCAACATTCACACTTGATTCAGACTGACATATGTGTGATTATTTTTTAATTTTAAATTTCTTCTTTATATGGACAGTAAGTTAAGGTGTGTCTTGTGGTTAGAGCGAGAATGATATAGCTAACATCTTCCTCATCTAAAACAGTACAACTCATATACATACTCTTTATGATGTGGTCTTTTTTTTCTGACTTCTATTTCTTTGGAAACAAAATCTTTTTTTTTGGTTTGAATAGATTTGAAAGAAACCACCAGTACAATCCAATTTAAATAGAATAATATCTTTAAATGCACTTGGGCTCCATGCCAGATTTCCTAGAAACTCTGGGTCATGCTTGATTGGGTTTGGGAAAATAATATTTTTCTTTTAGAATTCTCCATACCTATGACCTCGGTATGGAATAGTAAGAACTAATTTTTGTTAACTGAAAATAATGACCTTTTAATTTTCTAAATATTTATGTGGAATCAAAGATAATCCAAGGATTCTCTGTCTGTGCCCAAATATATTCATTATTCTACCACTCTGAATCCTTTTCTTATATTACAAATATCTGTATCTTCTTTTAGATTAATTTAATTTATTCTTCTACAAATGTCCCCATTTAATTACTTAAAACTTTTTTCTGAGTTATTTGAGATTTTTAGAATAACACACTGTTACATGCTGTCAAAGCTGCTATATAGTTTTAAAATCTGTATCACTTAAATTAATTTTGTTTTTATCTCTACCTGGAACTTAAATTTTAGGAAACACACACACACACACACACACACACACACACACACACACACACACACACGTATGATATTTTAACCCTGAAGAATAAGACCTAAGAATATAGAAATGTTTAGTGATGGTTAACCACTTATTACCAAACAATTCTAATCTTAGTATTTAAAGTAAATACTTTAAATATTAGACTTAGTATTTAAGTCTAATTCTGTTATTTAAAATTTAGTAGTATCAAATCACTTGGTTTCCGCAAATGGAAAAGAATATGAATCATAATATACAGATGTTACCTGAACTCTATATTGTTTTCCATTTATTATTTCTCCTTTTCTTGGTAAATATATATGTATAATACGTATGTTATAAATATTTATTATAAGACAGGAGATTAAAATTATTTAGTCATACTTTTTCTCTCTCTCTGTCTCTGTCTCTGTCTTTCTGTCTCTGTCTCTCTTGCTCACCCATGCTTGCACACACATCCTTGGTATAAGGCTTTATAGTTCTAAATTTTAGTGAAACAAAAATAAATTCATGTTCTCTACAACAAAGAGATTTAGCTTCAAATATAATGAATGTCATAAAATAAATGAAATAATGAAACATAATTTGAGATGTTTAGAATTGTTATAAGATTAAGTCTAAGTAATGTATAAAGCAAATTAATCTTGGTTCATCAATTTTTAATTTATTTTCTATAAAAAATGTTCTAGAAATATAATTTATTTTTATAAGGTCTACTTCTATTAAATGTTTTCAGCTTTATCATTCAGTAAAACATGAAATGATGAAATTTCTTGAAATTATGAGCTATAGAGCTGACAAAGCTCTACATATCATGTCATTATAAATGAAAATGCTGAGGTATAGGGAGATTAGGTAACTTGCTTGAAGTTTTATATCAAGCACAAGACAAGTTTCTAGGTGGTGAGAAAATAGTCTCACTTTTAGTGTCCTTGTTAGAAGTAAAGATTGTAACGGTTAGTGCCTGATTCTCCACACTAATTTTTTGCTCCCAATTTAAAAATCGTTTTTATCATTTCCTTTGAATTGATAAGCTAAATATATTTTTTTAGAAATGTACCCGTCGAAGAATTTCTAAAATTATTTTCTAAGTCTGTTGTCACCAATAACCTTATTTTCTCCCTCACCCAAGAAAATATTAATCTAACCCCCTTACAAATAAATATTGGTTAGCAAGCAATAATTATGACAGAGAAAAAAAACAGTTTGATTTTATAAACTCTTTGGGTTTTTAAGTCTTAATAGTTTTAGTTGAGATATTTAGGGAGTTGAAAAAAAAGTAATACCTGCCAATAATTTTAGACTCCTGAGTCACACATTTTCAACAGCAATTATACTATGTTATTGAAAATGCAGACAAACCAATCAATTGTCCAGTATAAGAAGACAGATTAAAGAGAGATGCAAAAATAATTTAACTTTGTAGTCAAATACTAAGAGTGTTTAGGAAATGTAAGTTGCTCATTTATTAATAGATCAGAAGAAAAGGTTTAAAATACTGTTATGATATAATTTTTCATTTTCTTTTTAAAAGGTAACCACATAGGTTATTTATAGGACAATACTTGCCACATTATGACCATCTGGAAAACATATGCAACTGGATGAACTGATTCTTAGTTAGTTTTAAGGTTACTTGCTGCACTTGGCAATTTTACACATTAATAATAATGATATAATTGAAGATTGAGACATTTGGCGTTGTCATTGGCTAAGATTTCCTGCTTTGTATACAATCAAATATAACCGTGCTTTAGGTCTTAGAGGCACAATATTTATGCAGTTGAAAATGTGGGATATTTAGAAGGGGACGTGACATGCACTTGCCCAAAGCCTTGCCTTATTAGTGAGTAGGTGAATATCTGGGGAAAGTCATAATACAATTTGAAATGAGAGAATAAACTGTAAGATTTCTGATATCCTTTAAAACCATGAATTTTCTTTTTCCCATTTGCACTTAGCGGCGGGGAATTTGTGCTCTAATTTTGTATTTTGACACTCATCATTTCTAGTGACCAATACATGCCATTGTAGCCGCATGGAGAAGGGAGGTCATGGCCTTCTGAACTTTGTTTAGGTTAAATCTAGGTTCTTTCATTTTCTGTGTGGCATTGGCAGTTACCTTTCTAAGATTTAGCTTACTCATTTATCAATCGCAATAATAACATACATGTTGGGATTACTGTGAAGCATACATATGCAAATATACGTAAAGCATTCAGAATAGTGCACGGCACTCCAGAATTGGGGAAATCCTTAGCTGAGTGTGATGAACAGGACACTATTCCAGATTCTTCTTTACTATCCTGTAACCCTCCCAATATCCAAGCGGAAGTTAATGCCAGACTTTAATGTTTATTAGTTATAGTTTGTACTACATGATTATATTTTAATTAAATGTTAAATAGATTGAAAAGTTTGTGTCATTAATCTTCTTAATTATCTCATTCTTCTTATAAAATACTGTTAGAAAACCCCTCTAAATATGTTTAAAGGTAGATATTTAGACTTATTTAAACTACCTTACCATTTCAATAAATAAATTGTATTGCCCAGACTATATAGGTTATGTAGGCAGTGTTCCTTTCACAAAGTCACATGAAAGTGGCTTATTGCCTTTGAGGATTGCCACATGTTGGCAGAATTTTTACATTTGCTTTGAAAGCCATCCTGATTTGCTGAATACTCTCACAACTGCTTCCTTATCAAAGGTAGCATTGTGTTGGCTATATTATATAGCTTAGTAATTATGGAGTCAGATAGACTCATTCTGCTACTTCTTGGTTGTGTAAGTCACTTAACATCTCTAAGTTCTGATTTCCTTGGCTATAAAAGATTGTTCAGAGAATTAAATACGTTTAGTGCAAAAACTTCCTAACATAATATTTGATGCATAGTAAGCACTCAATAAATGATACCCATTTTAATGTTTGTTAAATGGAAATGACATAGCATAAAATTCACCCATTTGAACCATACATTTTTAGCCTTATTTTTTAGTATTTTAACATAGTTTTGCAAATATCACGACAATTAATTTTAGATCATTTTCAGCACCTCAAAAAAGAAACTCCCCATACCCATTAGCAGTCAATTCCCACTTTTTCTATTAGGAAATTACTCTCTCTTGCTCCTTAGACTCTAAGCAACCACTAATCTATTTTCTGTCACTATGGAGTCACATATTCTGAACATTTCATATAAATGGGATCAAACAACATGTGCTGTTTCTTTGTGAATGATTTCTTTTACTTAGCAAATATTTTCAAGGTTCATCCATTTTGTACCATGTGTCAGTACTTCTTTTTATTCTCAAATAATATTCTATTTATCTGTTTATGGGCATTTGGGTTGTTTAATTTTATGGCTGTATGAATAGTACTACCATGAACATTCATGTATAACTTTTTACATGAATACACGTTTTTATTTCTCTTGTGGACCTAGGAATAGAAATTCTGGGTCATACAGTAACTCTATGCTTGATATTTTGAGGAACAGCCAAACTGCTGTCCAAAATGCTGTCCCATTGACACCCATTTTTAATATCTTGATGGTTATAATCAATCCTCAGGTGAGAGTAAATCGGGATTTCCCCAGATGTGAGGTGCTTCGATGGCTGGAGTGAGAGATGGATCCTCAGACATCACCTGAGAGACCCCAGTCTTCCTAACACGTGTGTGTGTGTGTGTGTGTGTGTGTGTGTGTGTGTGTGTGTGAGAATTTGAAGTGTTACGAAGTTCCTTTACTCTTTTATCTTGAACTCCTAGAAAAATAAGAACATTCAGCCCTTAATGAGCCAGTTTTAGAGTCAACAGAAAATTACTGCCTTTGAAGAAAATTAGGTTATTTGGGTATTATTATTATTAAGCTTGTGATATCAGGGAGATATCAGAAAGCTAAAATATATAATTGCCTTTTATTAAAATAAGTACCAATAAGGTGGCAAAGTAATATTTTAGAAATGACTACTTGATTGCTATAGTACCAAATGAAAGAAAAACAAATTCTAAAAGTTTTTAACAAAACCAGCAGTATGATAGCAGTCCATAGGGACTTAAACACAAAATGATTCTGTGAACAAACAATGCAATGAGGACATGTAATAACCTGCTTATTCTTAAATAATTTGAATAATAATTTAATGACCAGAGCAAATCTACACTTGATGTCGTGATTATTGAGTGAAATACAATCCATGTCCTTTACACCCTCAGTTCACTTAGATGGGGGTATTCTTTGTCAAATCAGTCACTTCCTTGTCAAGGGACAAGGTTCATTAATTAAGGGAAAGTAACTCAGACTTAAATATATGTAGTTAGAGATGTTGCTACAGTGGATAATCAGTGATTTCTAAAATGTGGTGGAGAAATCAGTCACCTTTATTTTTCAGTATGCTGTGTTATTTAAACTCAAAACCAAACACTTTAATCTTATTCACTGCCTCGTATTAACTCTTATAAAACAACTCATTGAATGGAATTGCTGTGAAAAAAGATGAAGTTCAAGTCAGAAATCAGACAGGGTAATTGGCTGAAAATCTTCCACACTGCCACTACTCTCTCCATTAGTCTGTATGTAGTGAGTTAAGTGCTCACTATAATCTAAGAGTCATTGGATAGCTTCACTACATTTTTACTTTTTATAAAGAAAAATGTACTTGCAAAGTTTCACGCGTTGTACAAAGAACTGCTAGTGGAGCCTGAAGCAGAAGAAAGCGTGCCATCTGTTTTTATTTTGGAATAAACAAGTAGAGCATTGTACAGTGCAAGTTACTGGGGATAAATGAATGCACACTCTCATGTAAGCTTCAGTGAAGTGTGCTAGTCCTCTTGGTGTGTCATCCGTCAAAGTAGGGTAGATTCAATTGAAATGGATATTTGTATTAAATAAAGAAAACAGTTTATAGACCAAGCAATCCATTACTATCATGGGACAAAAGAAAAGTATATGCTCTGCACAAAATATTTTTGAAAGGCAATCTAGGCTATAAGCAATTTGGAAATGCATTAAACATTGCAGAGATTTTGCCATCTTGTATTATGGCCGTGACTGTGGCCACACATCATTTGCAGGTATAGGAGAAACTTTAGTGATACCAACTATAGAGCTGTAAACATTTTAATATACTAATTCATACCTCAGAAAGGTTACTAATTTAAGAATGTATGCATTGACCACTTATGAGGTCAATGCTATAATTTAAACTCAATGAGGTGCAGTAATATCTGAGATATAATTATTGGCGAGGGAATAATAATGCAGTATTCAAGACTTTAACAATAAGAACACCAATTTGAAAGTGGAAAGCAAAAATCATCACATTCTTTGGGTGGCAGGGAAAATGAAAAAAAACTTGACAATCGATCGCATACAGACGGCTAGCAACTCCGCTTTTCTTCTGGATTGTCCTATGACATAGAACCTGTGCTCCCAATTTCAGTATCCCAAACCCATCTATTAAATATGTTATTGTCTGTAAAACATTTAGAACAGTGAATAACACAGCTGTATTTAAGTAAAAAAAAAAAAATTGCGTTCAGTTTCATAATTCCCAGCAAATACTAAACCTCTTGCTATAAAGTCGATGCAAGTGGCAGGATAGTACGTGGCCCATAGCTCATTGTTTATTAGACCCTCAAGTAAATACAGAGAGGTGTCCACTTGATAATTCATCGTAGATCACAATTATTTGGAACATGAGAGGACATGTTACTACAGAACCACTCGGCAGGTCCAGGCAACCCCTTTCCTTTAACAGCTCGCTTCGGGACAGCCTTAGTAATCTGTACCCATCTTGAAACAGAACCATTTAATTCAAGATAAAAAAGCATGATGCTGACAGCTCGGATCAATATTCTGTCCACAAATCTCTTATCTGAGATAAACACAGAGACCTTGCTGGAAGCCAAAGTCTCTGGAAATTTATGCTTGCCAAATAACAGATGCCAAGCCATGTCTCCAGTGGCACAGGTTTAAAATGGAAGTATGAGCCTTAGGAGGCAAACTGAGTTGAAATCTTTCTCAGTTAAGAAGTTCCTCCTCTAAAATGTCTTTACGGAATAAAGTAGAATTTATAACAAAGCTTTTCTGTTTGTATCTCCTGGCAATTCACGTAATATCATTCTAAACAACCTGGAGAGAACAGTCTAGAACAGTGCTGGCATGATAGACACATACATGGAGTAGCCATGGTGGCAGAAATGGTATCTAAAACCAAATACCATGAGCTTTGGCACAACAGGGATGATTTTGCTATGGCTGCTGCCAAAAGTCCGCCTTGCAAGTATCATAGACCAGCATTTAGCCCTTGATATGGTCCATTCTCCCAAGTATGCCAACTTACTAGAAAGTTGAATGCAGTGACCGCTTTCACTCTAGAAGAGGCAGTGATTAATGATTAATGAGACTGACACATAGTTTGGTGATAGGTTCTCTTTTCCTGTAACAGGACCTTGTCCAGCATCTCTATCTAAAGTTTTCTAGAGATTGATCTGCAAACACAGAATATTACATAATCTCTTCTGAGACTAAATGAATCAAATTTTAACAAAGAAGGTGCATTCACTACATTGTATATGCAATCAGAAGTCCCACTAGTTTTATATCACAGGCTATAGACTGAATAGTTCTGTCATCCCCACCCCCACCCCCAAATTTATATTTTGAAATCTAATCCACAGTGGTATTAGGAGGTGAGGCCTTTGGGAGGTGATTAGGTCATGGGGTTAGAACCTTTATGAATGGCATTAGAGCCCTTATAAAAGAGACCCAAAGAGCTCCCTTGTCCCTTCTACCAGGGAAGGACATAGAGAGATAGCAGTTATTTATGTGCTAGGAAACAGCTCTCACCAGACACTGAATCTGCTGGTCCCCTGATTTTGGAATTTTCATCCTCCAGAACTGTGAGAAATAATTTTTTTTATTGTTGTTTATAAGCCACTCAGCCTATGGTATTCTAGTATAGCGGCCTGAACAAAATAAGATATGATTCTGACAGACTGAAAACTGTCAGTCTGATACATTGGAGAAATGGTATTTTAAACATGCAACTGAGGTGCCAGGTAGGAAATCATATTTTGACAGGATGGGGTGCCATCTTTAAGGACATAGTATACACTGAAAATCAACGTCTACTTTATTGCCTTATATCTTCTGTAAGCTAGAATACATGGGTCTGGAAATCAAAGAATAGAATTAGAAGTGGCGTCACTTATCATAACCCCCAGTGTTTTTTTTAGGGCATTTGTGATTTTTGTCACCATCATTTTAGGGTCTGTGGGTCTAAAGATCCTGATACTCAGATAGTTAATGCTTTTACCAGAAGAGACAGTAAAGACCCTTTGGATTTTCAGCTATATCTTCCATCCAGACACTTTGGTCTTCTCATGGCAAAGAACTAGCAGCAAAGGGAAGGAGAGACTACCGATAGGGGCAATTGGCTCAGATCAGCAGGAGGAAGGAGGGCTGTTGCTGCATGATGGAGACTAGGTAGGATGTGCTTTGAGTTCAGGTGATCTGCTAAAGCATCTTTTGTGCTCTGTTGTCCCGTTTAAACACTAAATGGATACATGCAGTCGCCATTACCTGACAGGGACATGGTAACCGCTTGGACTCAGACTCCTCAAGAATGAAGGCCTTGGTCACTCCACCACACAAACAACCACCTAGACCAACAGAGGAGCTAGCAAGGGCAATGGGACTCTAGAATGACTAGTGGAGAACAGGATAATGAGTATCATTACAGCCGTGAGAGCAACTGCAACAACACGGATTGTGTTTCTTTCCATTTACTTTGAGACTCCCCAGGATATAAGACCAACTAGCACCTGGGATAGCTCTTTTGGCATGGGCAAACTTCCTACAAACAGCAGGTGAATCTGAGGTGCAAGGGACATTGTGGTACTTCACTCACAATCCTCCTTCAGGACTAATGCACCCAGCTGGTAGGAAAGTCAATTGCTAATATTGCTCTGCCTTCACTGGGCATTATCCTTGGACATAGCAAGCTGCAGTGATTGTTCCTGCCCTTTGTAGGGGTAGCTTGTGACTAGTGGCTGGCTGTTCCAAAGATGCAAACAACTGGCCCATTTCTACCACTTGGGGCTTGTCTGAAGGACAATTCCAGATCCAGAGTTACTTTTGGGTGGGCACACACTGCAGGTGAAGCCACATTACTGGTCAGCTTCTTTGCCCAGCCCTGGCTTCTAAACTTCCTTATAGATGTAACCCCAAGAACACACTTCCTTAAACCTCCAGTAATTTTCCATCTACTATGAACTGTATGCTTGTGTTCCCCTAAAATTTATATGTTGAAGCTGTAACTCCCAGTGTGGCTGATGGGGCCTCTAAGGAAGTAATTAAGGATAATGAGGTCATAAGGGTGGGGTCCTGATCAGATAGGATTAGTGTCCTTATAAGAAGTGACATCAGAAACCACATACACATGCACCGAGGAAAAGCCATGTGAGCACGTAGCTAGAAGGTGGCTGTCTACAAGCCAGGAAGAGAGCCGTCACGAGAAACTGACTCTTCGGCTCGCATATTGATCATAAACTTTTAGCTTCCAAAACTGTGTGAACATAAATTTCTCTTGCTTAAGCAACCCAGTCTGTGGCATTTTGCGATGGCAGCACAAACAGACAAATTTAATATACCATCTCAGTCTGTTTGCAGACAACTCAACCTAAACACACACTAAACTATGCCAGAGGCTGTTGGTTGTATGTGTCCAGTGTCCAGAAGAGGAGTTTGGGCTGTAGAGGTTTAGAAATGGTTCTGCACTGAAGAGTTCTGGCAATAAGGAGCAGATTTTTAAAGGTGTATTTTCTGACTATTTGCACAAGAAAAAAGGCCTACAAATTATTTTTAAAACAAACATTTTTTTTCAGCAAAGTTTTTATTTCAACAGCTTTACAACACCCACGGTAAAACATCCAATGAATGATTCTGACAACACAGCATAGGTGGATTATTATTACCATTTTAAGTCTGCACAGATACCAGTGACAGGTAAACATAAATATACTTATGTCATTGCATCTATCTTTAGCAATTTGCTTGACATGTGTTTACTTCAATATAATAAATAAAACAAATGTTAAGGCATTAACAGGAATTATGCAAAAGGATCATGTTCCCTTTAACTCGACCACATGTAAACTCTTCCCCCGCCCCCACCCCGGAACCATCATTAGGGTCTCAAATGCAGAGGAGGAGGAAGTAGGGGAAAAAGCTGAAGAGCATTAAACCTAAAAAGAGAAAGATAAAGAGAGAGGGTGTATAAAAAGAAGATAAGAGTAGCCATGGTGGCAGAAATGGTATCTAAAACCAAATACCATGAGCTTTGGCACAACAGGGATGATTTTGCTATGGCTGCTGCCAAAAGTCCGCCTTGCAAGTATCATAGACCAGCATTTAGCCCTTGATATGGCCCATTCTCCCAAGTATGCCAACTTACTAGAAAGTTGAATGCAGTGACCGCTTTCACTCTAGAAGAGACAGTGATTAATGATTAATGAGACTGACACATAGTTTGGTGATAGGTTCTCTTTTCCTGTAACAGGACCTTGTTCAGCATCTCTATCTAAAGTTTTCTAGAGACTGATCTGCAAACACAGAATATTACATAATCTCTCCTGAGACTAAATGAATCAAATTTTAACAAAGAAGGTGCATTCACTACATTGTATATGCAATCAGAAGTCCCACTAGTTTTATATCACAGGCTATAGACTGAATAGTTCTGTCATCCCCACCCCCACCCCCAAATTTATATTTTGAAATCTAATCCACAGTGGTATTAGGAGGTGAGGCCTTTGGGAGGTGATTAGGTCATGGGGTTAGAACCTTTATGAATGGCATTAGAGCCCTTATAAAAGAGACCCAAAGAGCTCCCTTGTCCCTTCTACCAGGGAAGGACATAGAGAGATAGCAGTTATTTATGTGCTAGGAAACAGCTCTCACCAGACACTGAATCTGCTGGTCCCCTGATTTTGGAATTTTCATCCTCCAGAACTGTGAGAAATAATTTTTTTTATTGTTGTTTATAAGCCACTCAGCCTATGGTATTCTAGTATAGCGGCCTGAACAAAATAAGATATGATTCTGACAGACTGAAAACTGTCAGTCTGATACATTGGAGAAATGGTATTTTAAACATGCAACTGAGGTGCCAGGTAGGAAATCATATTTTGACAGGATGGGGTGCCATCTTTAAGGACATAGTATACACTGAAAATCAACGTCTACTTTATTGCCTTATATCTTCTGTAAGCTAGAATACATGGGTCTGGAAATCAAAGAATAGAATTAGAAGTGGCGTCACTTATCATAACCCCCAGTGTTTTTTTTAGGGCATTTGTGATTTTTGTCACCATCATTTTAGGGTCTGTGGGTCTAAAGATCCTGATACTCAGATAGTTAATGCTTTTACCAGAAGAGACAGTAAAGACCCTTTGGATTTTCAGCTATATCTTCCATCCAGACACTTTGGTCTTCTCATGGCAAAGAACTAGCAGCAAAGGGAAGGAGAGACTACCGATAGGGGCAATTGGCTCAGATCAGCAGGAGGAAGGAGGGCTGTTGCTGCATGATGGAGACTAGGTAGGATGTGCTTTGAGTTCAGGTGATCTGCTAAAGCATCTTTTGTGCTCTGTTGTCCCGTTTAAACACTAAATGGATACATGCAGTCGCCATTACCTGACAGGGACATGGTAACCGCTTGGACTCAGACTCCTCAAGAATGAAGGCCTTGGTCACTCCACCACACAAACAACCACCTAGACCAACAGAGGAGCTAGCAAGGGCAATGGGACTCTAGAATGACTAGTGGAGAACAGGATAATGAGTATCATTACAGCCGTGAGAGCAACTGCAACAACACGGATTGTGTTTCTTTCCATTTACTTTGAGACTCCCCAGGATATAAGACCAACTAGCACCTGGGATAGCTCTTTTGGCATGGGCAAACTTCCTACAAACAGCAGGTGAATCTGAGGTGCAAGGGACATTGTGGTACTTCACTCACAATCCTCCTTCAGGACTAATGCACCCAGCTGGTAGGAAAGTCAATTGCTAATATTGCTCTGCCTTCACTGGGCATTATCCTTGGACATAGCAAGCTGCAGTGATTGTTCCTGCCCTTTGTAGGGGTAGCTTGTGACTAGTGGCTGGCTGTTCCAAAGATGCAAACAACTGGCCCATTTCTACCACTTGGGGCTTGTCTGAAGGACAATTCCAGATCCAGAGTTACTTTTGGGTGGGCAGACACTGCAGGTGAAGCCACATTACTGGTCAGCTTCTTTGCCCCGCCCTGGCTTCTAAACTTCCTTATAGATGTAACCCCAAGAACACACTTCCTTAAACCTCCAGTAATTTTCCATCTATTATGAACTGTATGCTTGTGTTCCCCTAAAATTTATGTGTTGAAGCTGTAACTCCCAGTGTGGCTGATGGGGCCTCTAAGGAAGTAATTAAGGATAATGAGGTCATAAGGGTGGGGTCCTGATCAGATAGGATTAGTGTCCTTATAAGAAGTGACATCAGAAACCACATACACATTCGCCGAGGAAAAACCATGTGAGCACGTAGCTAGAAGGTGGCTGTCTACAAGCCAGGAAGAGAGCCGTCACGAGAAACTGACTCTTCGGCTCGCATATTGATCATAAACTTTTAGCTTCCAAAACTGTGTGAACATAAATTTCTCTTGCTTAAGCAACCCAGTCTGTGGCATTTTGCGATGGCAGCACAAACAGACAAATTTAATATACCATCTCAGTCTGTTTGCAGACAACTCAACCTAAACACACACTAAACTATGCCAGAGGCTGTTGGTTGTATGTGTCCAGTGTCCAGAAGAGGAGTTTGGGCTGTAGAGGTTTAGAAATGGTTCTGCACTGAAGAGTTCTGGCAATAAGGAGCAGATTTTTAAAGGTGTATTTTCTGACTATTTGCACAAGAAAAAAGGCCTACAAATTATTTTTAAAACAAACATTTTTTTTCAGCAAAGTTTTTATTTCAACAGCTTTACAACACCCACGGTAAAACATCCAATGAATGATTCTGACAACACAGCATAGGTGGATTATTATTACCATTTTAAGTCTGCACAGATACCAGTGACAGGTAAACATAAATATACTTATGTCATTGCATCTATCTTTAGCAATTTGCTTGACATGTGTTTACTTCAATATAATAAATAAAACAAATGTTAAGGCATTAACAGGAATTATGCAAAAGGATCATGTTCCCTTTAACTCGACCACATGTAAACTCTTCCCCCACCCCCACCCCAGAACCATCATTAGGGTCTCAAATGCAGAGGAGGAGGAGGAAGTAGGGGAAAAAGCTGAAGAGCATTAAACCTAAAAAGAGAAAGATAAAGAGAGAGGGTGTATAAAAAGAAGATAAGACTTAAAAAGAGATCGTGATAAAGGTGAAAGAAATATTCTGTTCTACAGCAAGTGTTCACAGATGAAGGAGAGATGGTAAGGCCACAGCATACACACACCCATGCACCTACGCCTCAATTCATCGCTTTCTCCTTCTATTTCGACCACTTTGTCCCTCGAGATATTTTAACAACTTCTCTGTTCAAAGCAGAAACAAAGAGAACTACTCTACTTTATTTCCATGATTTGGAACATAGAATCCAATACAACGTGGGATTTGATGGATGCATATAAACACAGCAAGCCTCTAAGGAAACAGTTCCCCTAACAAAAGTGGTCACCAGCGTCTCTTTCTGCAATAGGAAATGGCTTGAAGTCCATCCTTCCATCTCACCTTAGTTCATTCTATAATTCAGTATTGATTCGAGAAGACCATGTAAACATTGACGAAAAAATGAAAATTTCAACCAAGTAAAAAAATGTCCCTTTATGTTTCTTTTTCCCATAATGGAATTCTAATTACACCGAGTAGGAAGCCTATAAAAAGCGAATCTAAGTTTTAAACAATGTTGCACTATGTGTAAAACCTTTCCTCTTCATCTGAAAAACTTTTAAATTCATTCTTCACGGACAAGGTATTTTAGCTCTCCTTTTAGCTACTTCCAAGGACTAGATATTGGGTTTAATCGTTTTCTACTTGCTTTGAGATTTAAGAGAGTTATTATATTTAAGAGAGTTATTATATTTTCTTTTTTAGGAGTCTTGTTTTCACATTACAGGGTACAGAATATGTTACATCTAAATCTAGTGTTTAAGAGACATTGTTTGATGAACCTGGCTGGGGTTTCTGAAAAGACACTTCCTTTCAACACCCCTGAGTTTTCTGTATGTTAAGATGCGCCTTACCTAGAGTAATATGCTTTGGCGTAAGATCTTTATTGCGCCCTAGAACATAATGCACTTGATAAGCACACAGTAGCTACTTTTGCAATTAGGACTGATTGCTTTGTTTTCTCTCTAAAATTATTTATTTTCCAATGTTTGATATAACATATGACTAGAAAATATTCTGCTCTTGCCATCCTTCTGTTTCTTCTACCTGCTGTGAGCAGTGCCCACTCCCCTAACCCCTCCCCGCCCCAACTTTGAGTTCTGGAATGCTTCCAAAGTTCAACTTCATGCAGACTCAAGCTGTTCTCAGCCTTTAAAGTATATTTCATAGTTATTTTTTCTTACTTTCACAATATTAGTTTGACCTTCCTCTATTGCATGACAATGAGCTAAGTATTAAATATTTATTGAGCAGTTTCTAAATGGATAGCAGCACCCTAGGTGACATATTTAAAATGAAACTTTGCCCTATTTTAAGATTGTTCTACAGCCAGAGATTATATGTAAAACGTGCTGCTTTTTTCTATGGCTATATTCTCATCCCGGGTATGGACATGCATTAGTTCCCAAGGCTAGCAATACTTCAAATCAATTCCTTTTCCACTAGGTAATCACCTCTCGAGACATTTTTACAGGAAAATGAGTAAATGCATTGAGTTTGTCCTGAAAACCTCACTTCTGAAAGAGAAACTCACATGCATTCAAAATTATCTTCTTCATTTTACAGATAAAATCCCCCCGAAAACATTTTGTAAATTAAAAATGGAAAAAGTTTTATTTCTCTGAAGGGTCTTCTAATGCATTGTGGTTGAGGCTGCTGGTAATTTCCTTCGAATTGTCTCTATCTCTAAGCCACCTTCTAATTCACGTGCTGGAACCTTCCACTGGGGATTTAGGTCAACTTCTTTATACAAGGATGCAGTTTCACTTTTGAAAAACTAATATATTTTTTATGTTCCCCTGCTGGTAATGTATTTGCCGGGAAACTTAAAATGGAGAGTAAATATAAACACAGGCAGGTATAGAGGACTGTGTTGTTCTTGGTGAGCCTGGTACTTAGGAAGAAAGGTTAGCTACTATGCGACACACGGATGTCCCTGATTCCATGGCTGCCACACTAATGCCACCCGTTGCTCATTGGTAAAAATAAATCAAATCACATTCTTAGACTTAGAGGAAGAAGGAACAACAATTGGTGAAAGAAATATCAATAACTTAAGGTGTGCAAGAGATCTCATCTTACTGGCAGGAAGTAACAATCATTTGAAAAAACTTCTGATGAAAGTGAAAGAAAAAAGTGCCAGAGCAGGGCTGTATTTGACCACCGAGGGGACAAAAATCATCACTGCAGAAGAAATACACAACTTTAACATAGACAATGAAGACATCGAAATTGTTAAAGATGGTGCTTACCTTGGTTCTGTCATCAATTCAAAAAGAAATCAAGAGAAGGCTGAGACTCAGGAGGGCAGTAATGGAAGAATTAGGAAAGATCACCAAGAGCAGAGATGTGTCGTTAGAGACCAAGGCTAAGGTCATCCACACTCCCTATTCCCAATTACTGTGTACAGATGCGAAAGTTGGACAGTGAAGAGGCCGATAGGGAAAAAAAAAATTGATTTATTGGAAATATGGTGCTTGAGGAGAGCTCTGCAGATACCCTGGACCACCAGAAACACAATCAAGTGGGTCCTTGAGCAAATTAAGACTTAAACATCATGGAGGCAAAAATGACAAAACTGAAGCTGTCCTACTGCGGGCACATCATGGGAAGATGCGGTTCCTTGGAAAAGACAATAATGCTGGGAAAAATAGAAGGCAGCAGGAAAAGAGGAGGACTAAATATGTGATGGAGAAACTCCATCAAAGAAGCCAGAGGCAGGAGTCTATAGGAGCTGAGCAGGGCTGATGAGGACAGGACATTGTGGACATTGCTCATTCGTAGGGTCACCCAGAATTGGAATCACCTCAATGGCATGGAACACACACACATTACATAACGGTCTTGGGCCAAAAAATTATTTTCATAGACATTTGATGTGAACTAGTAAAATGAGCCATGTAACTGACAGTTCCCCAGCTTGGAAAATCTCATCAATACTTGCTCTAGGCAGAGCAAAAGAGATGGAATACTGAAATTAAAAACACTGAAGTAATTATGCCTGAGTCTCTGTGCTGTTTCCTACTACACTGACATTACTAGGCAGCACCCACAGTCAAGCAATATACTTATCCTAAGGTGTAAAGAAAATTAGAAAGTAATGCTAAGACATGGCACGGTTCCTTTAGTGTCTCAGACATCTAAGTTCACTCGGCTAGCATTTCTTGGTCTTCTGGAAAATTGTTTGCTTTACTTTTATTTTCTCCAAACACACTTTCTCTATAAAATGCAATAAAAGTTTTCAGCAGAGTTATGAGCAAACTCTCACATAGCGACTTGTTTTAAAGCAGCATTCAATCCTTAGTCTCATATTCAAAGTGGATCAAAACAGATACTTTATGACTGACAAGGTCATGTGTATAGACTTTCTGAGTAGCTTATCGTATGCTTAAATTTATTCCTCGAAAATTCCTTAAAATATTCTGTCCTGGTGTTAGGAAAAGAATATTCAATAATGTCAACATGCAGTGAAATCTCCTAGGCTGACACCCTGTTGAATGGAACAGGAAAACGTCAGAGATACTTTGGGGTTATTGAGCCTCAAAGGAGGAGGAACGTATTTGTAGGGAGAATAATAAAGAAGAATTTATAGTTTTGGGCAACATACTTAAAAGATCATATTTGATGAGACAGCTAGCTAACATTGGAATAAATTATCTGGCCTCTTTTTTAGTCTGCTTTGCCCATCTTCTTGCTCTGTGTGTCCCCAGATTATGGAACACATGCATTTGACGGGAGAGAAACAACAGATACATCCTGCTCCCAGCAAATTCCATTGCATTTCTTGTCATAGATTTATACATAGACACTATACAAATTCAATATATTTTGGGCACCAGCCATGTACCAATTTCTATATTAGTCACATCTATGTTATTTTGTTTAATTTTTCAAAATAACCCCACAAAGGAGGCATCTTTAGACAACAACCCTATAAAAAGTATACTTGCAAAAACTAAGCCTCAGAGAGCTTAGGCAACTCATTCAAAGCTATATAACCATTAGGTGGCTGAGCCAGTATTCGAATCTAGGTCTTTCTAAGAAATTCTGTGATATCTCCATTATTATTTGTTATTATTTTGTCAAGTAATTGATAAATTCGCAGCCTCCCATTTAGTATTCTTACCTTGGTCTCCATTCATCTTAGTGTATGTTGCATGCTTACTGGCTGGTATAGTCTTAACCAGCGTTGTCCAGTGAGGACATACTGAAAAAAGCAGATGTCAGATCTTAGCAGAAGCAAATTCCCTTCCAGTATGGCACTTTCGTGACCCTGTCTTTCATGCAGCCGCTTTGCCGCAGGTTTGTGTGTCCTTGGTTGCAACCCTACTTGTAAAGAGCCATTGAAAAAGAATCCAGAATCCTCTGCCACAGAAGCAAACGGTTATAGAGTAGGGCTTTGCAAGTGATTGCTCTGGTGACATGATGCCATAAAAAAAAAAAAAAAAATGTTGAGTATGAGCCAAGCTTTGTTCCCCATAGAGAGAGAT
>NW_011888859.1:2754616-2774177 GCF_000151845.1 Pteropus vampyrus | reverse complement strand
ACTTGCAAAAACTAAGCCTCAGAGAGCTTAGGCAACTCATTCAAAGCTATATAACCATTAGGTGGCTGAGCCAGTATTCGAATCTAGGTCTTTCTAAGAAATTCTGTGATATCTCCATTATTATTTGTTATTATTTTGTCAAGTAATTGATAAATTCGCAGCCTCCCATTTAGTATTCTTACCTTGGTCTCCATTCATCTTAGTGTATGTTGCATGCTTACTGGCTGGTATAGTCTTAACCAGCGTTGTCCAGCGAGGACATACTGAAAAAAGCAGATGTCAGATCTTGGCAGAAGCAAATTCCCTTCCAGTATGGCACTTTCGTGACCCTGTCTTTCATGCAGCCGCTTTGCCGCAGGTTTGTGTGTCCTTGGTTGCAACCCTACTTGTAAAGAGCCATTGAAAAAGAATCCAGAATCCTCTGCCACAGAAGCAAACGGTTATAGAGTAGGGCTTTGCAAGTGATTGCTCTGGTGACATGATGCCATAAAAAAAAAAAAAAAAAATGTTGAGTATGAGCCAAGCTTTGTTCCCCATAGAGAGAGATCCATATTTCAAGCGGTGAGTGGTGACCTTGTGAAAGAGCATTATTAAAAATTCCGCACAGTGCCTGCCATATATATCTGTTTATAGGCCTGTTTCTACCATTAGTTTTCAAGTTCTTTTAAAAGCAAAAACTGTGTTTTATTAATCTAATGTGGATCTATTTGTTGACAAATAAGGAAAATGTGGAGAAAACAAACCTTGGGCAGGAAAATGTGCGTGGGCGGGGGGGTGTATATTAGTGCATGTCCAAGGGGAAGCGGGGAATCTAGCCTCTTGCAAAGGAGTCCAGGATTTCAGATGATTTTATAAGTTTTTACACTTTCACCTTTTTCTGCATCGCCATCTTTTATCTCTCTGTGTATATCTCTTGGATCTGTTTGCCTCTGCTTGGATTTGCCCACAGACTCTTCTTAGAAAGAAATTGTGAGAAACTACCGGTAGCCTTGGGTTCATATCATCTTCCCAACATAAATACAGAAAGAGGCTTCTAAATGTTTTCAGAATAAATCCCATGGAGAAATTCTGATTGTCCAGGGCCAAGTCTTGTGTCTACTCCCATTGCCAGGGTTTGGGTGTTGCATTATTTAATAGTTCACCTGAACCGCATGGATTGGGAGAGTAGCAGGTCTCCAGACGAAGGGAAACTGACCAAGAAGACAGATCCTAGCTATGACAGTCATGGAGACTTTGTACTGGGTGTTTTCTGTAGTTCCTTCTTGCTCTAAGATTTTACGACTTATCTGTCTTGTTCACTTCGCAGAATCATGAAAACAAAATGAAATATTTTTATGGGAAATGCATTGAAATGTATGAAGTATGATGCAATTGTCAGAAACCGTTAGCATTTGTTTTATGATAAAACTAAAATATATCCCATGGCTCCTTGGTTGACAAATCTTTATGGATTTTTGAAAAAAATCAAATGTCTATAGTAATAAAACAACACAGGTACACATAATGTACAAGATGGGTTGATATCGCATAGTTATATTAGGAAAAGCTATTCTTTGACACGAATGAGATAAAATCTTTAATGAGAAGGAAGAGAAATTTCAAGGGAAAAATTCCGTGGAGGATATGATACTGTAACTAAAAGAATGACGTAGGTCCTCTCAATGGGAAAGGGTTAAAATAAAATAGGGAGATTTAAAGAGTGTGCCACTAAAGGCACCAGAAATTCCATCTTGATGATAAGAAGAAAAGAGAAACTAAACCAAAATATCTTGCACCGAATACACAGCTTAACTTGTCCTGTAAGATTTTTCTGTTTCGATTATACCAATTTTTTTTCTCGCAAGTTCAAGTGGACTCTAGAATGATTCTTAGCAATTCATGACTGAAAAACAAAACCGGCTGATGTTTTTTAGGTGCTAGGTCAGCCAACATCTCTTGATTTTGCCATCGTCTTGTATTTTCCTTTCTGGTGCAGTAAACATATTTTTCCCCCCCAACACTTTCTGCTCTGGAAGTTCACTTCCTCTGACTGCGTTTAGTTACCCTGCACTTTGCTCACAGTTGTTCCCAGACAGAAATGGTAATTCAATTTCTATCTTGCTCGGTTTTGAAAATTGAAAGTGTAGTCACACTTAAAATATTATGTTGACAAGACGAAAAGATGATTAATAAATGCAAACATATAAATAGTCTGAGGTATAGAATGATGAAATGGCAGGGTATTTGTTCCCTCACTCTGAGTTGTTAGACATGGCATTTCAACAATTTGTAATTAAAAAAAAAAAAAAAAAAACAACCGTCAACATTGAGTACTTTTCAAGGGTATTTTGCAAAGCTTTACAGATTGAGAATGTACTTTAGAATTGAATGCTTTATGTGACAAAACGTAGAGTTTATTATGCGGAAAGCACACTTCAGTCACAGTTTGGGGAAAAAAAAAACTTATAGTGTACTCTGTTGAAGGTCCAGCAGCAACTAACATTTATAGATACCTCTGATTCCAGATGCAGAGTGAGGTACTAACATGTACCAGTTAGCCTCCAATGGTAGACAGAAACCACACCAATTATTTTAAGGAATAATTTTATATAAACTATTGTAAAGTAGATATTAAAGGAATAAAAGTAAAAAATCAAACACTTAGGTGTCATGGAGGTAGTAGCTGTAGGAAGCAACTACTCCCAGGACTGAGAGAACAAATGGAAAATGCTTGAAATGATCAAAACATAGAAGTTTGGAGCTGGGATACTGGAGATATCCCTTTGACCTCTGAGGTGGAGGTCTTGCTCTGTGGGTAGCATCCGTAATAGGAGGCACTAAGAATTTTGTTCTGTAGGGCTTAGAAAAATTTCAATCTGAAATCGATTGTTGCCAGTGAAATAAATTGCCATTATCCAGTTGAAAAGAATTTGCTAGGGTAATTCTAAAGGGTCCAGCCAATAATAAAGAGATAGCTTCTCTCCCTTAAGCATCTCTGTCTCCCTCTGATACTTTCTCTGACCAAAAGCCTAATTGGGAGCCAAGGGTAAAAATGTGTGGTGTGCAGGGGCCCAGCTCCAGCACCACAAGGCAGAGGGTGAAGTGTGGGTTTGAAACTAAGAGGCCACATCTTAGTGACTGACACCTGGAGAAATAAAGAGTAATAAGACATTCACCTTGTCCTCAAAGAATTCTCATTTTAGTAGAAAAGAGAAATATATAATCTAATACTTGTAATAAGAAGTACCTAAAAAATCTACAGAGGGGATATCCATACATATGCATTTTGCATAATAAATTTGAAAGTATATGAAATTCTGTTAATACCGATATTGATATATTTCCTTTTAATGGGAAAATACATATATCTATTGTATAATTATAAGGTTGAAATCTGGGATAGCTCTTAAGAAATAATTTGACCCTGTTCCAAACTATCATTCAGATGAGGTACCTTTGAAATGACTTCATCTCAGATACAATCATGAGCTCAGCTACGATCACTTAGCAGTTACACTGAGACAGGTGAGCTCACCTTTTCCACCTCACAGCAGAATGTTTTAGCTGCCATTCCATGTTGTGCCTCTCAAGCCGTATAGAAAATAACAACCTTATTTCAAATTTTAATTTAAATATCACTGGTACCACCAAATATTTCTAATATAGTGCTATCTCACACATGAATGACAGTGGTGTAAGCTGGACAGCCAGAGTTGTTTATGTTTAATTCTTTGTATCTCTTCGACAAAATAGTTCTGTAAGTGCCAATCTGCCTTACACTAGATCACCCTGATTCACCATCTTCTCTTTAGTTTAAATTGTCTGTGAAGAAAGAGTATAGCTAGGACACATAAATATATTTAATTTTGCCTAAAAGTAAACCTTAGAATATTTTATCATACAGCAATTACTGATGAATATATATATATATATATATATATTTATGTCTGTTTATATACATATATATGCAGATATATAGATTAGATATAGATATATAATTAAAAGCTAGTATTCTGATTTTTTCCTTTCAGAAAGTCTATCACAGTCTCTTAATATCGTATTATGCATTTGAGAGGCGGTGTGACCCTGTGCTTGAGAGCAAAGATATTGGTTGCACCAGAAATCCAGCAGGCTTATCAGAACTCACCTGCTCTTGTAAGATATGTCAAGTGCTCAAAGCTTGTAAATATCATATAAAGGTATTGCTTCATTTATTCAAAACTTTCTTCTATTTAGCTCTCTGTTTAATTCACTTATACCTGCATATTTACCTAATTTTAATGATAATACAGATGTTCAATAGTCCTCAAAATATTTCAGATGAATGAATCTATTTAGTAATAACAATAAAGTTGGATTCTTATTTTTCTATTACTTTTCCATTACTTCTTTTCTGGGTTTTGAACATGTATGTCGAATTAGAATTCAAACTCCTCATAAAAATAACTGAATGGTAACGCACTACGATTTGGAGTTCACCAAATGCCCTCATACAAGGAAACAGATTAATCCTCTTAACGACTGGATTCTAATGTCCTCATCTTCAGTTCTGTCTATGGAAGTTAGGCAGTAGGGACATTATGAAAACCTGCCTCTGACCTCTAATTTGTAGTTGTTTTCTGGGACTCGGGAAAAGATAGTGTCAGTTATGACACATGAAGGGCTGCACATATTTCTTAGCTGAGAAGAAAAATATTGAGGACTAAAACTGGGAAAATATTCTACAAAAAAGTATTAATAACTCCAAAAGAATGGGAATAGAAAAACCATTGTAGCACTTATCATGTGCCAGGTGCTATTCTAGGAACTTTATGCTTATTAACTTATTTAATCCTCAAAACAATCCTGTGAGGTTGGTATTATTATTATCACCTTCATTTTACACCTGAGGATCTCAGCTCAGAGGTTAACGTACACAACTGGCAACAGCGGAGCCAGAATTCAAGCCCAAGAAGCTTGGCTTCATCATCTGTGTACTTAACCACATGCACTATTACTTTTCAAATACTAGAAAAAATATGTAAGCATTTCCTACTTTTCAGGCCCTGTGCCAAGTTGTCTAGCATGCTAACTTATTCATTTCCTGACATTAAAGCTAATATAATCAGACCACATAAGTAATATCACGATCTCCATTTTAAAGATGGAGAAAGCAAAGTTATATTCCCAAGGTTATAGGACTAGTAGATGTGGAGCATCATGGCAGATCCCTGTGTCCAAAAATGAATCAGAATCTCTAGTGGTAGATCTTAGGAACTGACATTTTATCGAGCATTCTGAGAAATTTTTGTAGACCTTAAAGTTTGAAAATCACTGCTCTAGTGCCAAGATTCTTCTAATTTAGAATTGGTACCAATCTTCTTATCTTATGTTCCAATAGCATTATTTACATATGTAGAGCACTTTTAATCAATTTGTTAATTAACTCAACAAACTTTTAATGAGCACCTGCCATCTTTTAAGGACTCACCTAAGCTAGGAAGTTGAATAAGAAATTGTCCTTGCTCTTAAGCCATTAGAAAATACTAGGAAAGGAAGACAGAAAGGTATGTATTTTTAATATAATATGAGACACATTATAAAGAGATTTCATTAAAATGTCAGGTATCACAGAGAGGGAGAGTTCTAACCTCAAACCTTAGCATCTTAAAACAATAAATATTTATTATGTTGCACAGGTTCTATGAGTCAGGAATAAACGTGCGGCTAAGGCCAGAGGTTCTGGCTTGAGGTCTCTCATGAATTCGCAGGCAAGATGGCAGCTAGAGCTGCAGACATCTGAAGACCTGACTGGGGCTGGAGGATCAGATTCCAAGATGGCTCACTTGCATGGATGACAAGTTGATGAGGGCCGTTGACAGGAGGCTTCATCTTCTATTGGGCTGACTGAGTGTCCTCACAATATGGCAGCTGTCTTCCCTCAGAGTGAATGATGCAAAGATAGCAAGGGAGAAGCTGGAATACCTTTTTATTACAGAGCCTCTGAAGTCATTCTGTCATTTCCGCAAATGTCTTATTGGTTGTACAGGTCACCTCTATTCATTGAGCGGGGAACCACACAGAAACATGGCTACTCAGGGACATGAATCTCTGTGAACCATCTTAGGAGGCATCATTTTTTTTCTGAATCTTCCTAAGTATTTAATTAGGGACCTGGGAGGAGCTGAATCATGAATTCCCACCCAGATGCTTTTCCTAAATGGCAGTTTCAGCTATTTTGAGACAACCAGAAAGCAGTCCTGTTTTTCTTACTTGATGACCAATTTTTACATTCAAAGACTACCACTAACTAAAAATAAGAAAAAAATAAACAGTAAAGAATCACATCCTAGAACATCTAATCTCAAGTGTTAAAAGGTCTTTTAAAGAGAAATGCAAGAAAAGTATTGGTCAAATGCTTGCTAGAATTGACAGGTATAATTTAGTTTATACATTCACTCTTTTAGAGGAAGGTCAATAGATAAGAGCAAAGGTAGGAGCAGATTACAGATTGGCTAACACAACTGCTTTAGAAAAATGCCTGCAACAAACTGTACACAATGGCCTGTCTCTTTATTATGGAAATGTGACAGTTCTTCTTCTCTATCCAAAGAATAAACTTGCCAAGTCTGATCCTGAATATGTCTGTTCAAGAAACACAGGCATTTCTGAAATGGCGTTAGCAAGTGTTCCCGGCAACACCTCACTCTCTAAGCCTGTACAATTTATGCTGTGTCAATATGCTTCTTAGCTCTTTGAGTGGGAATCTTAAACTTTGGCTTGATTTTTCAAAATAACATTTGAAATAAAAGATCAGAAAGCTTTGAAATGATAAGAGCAACACATACTTTTTAGAAAATTCAAGAAAGCAAAAGAAAATAAAAACCATGGCTAATATGTTGGTTTGTAACATGGCAGTTTTTGCTTTGCCACATGTGTGTATGAATGTGTGTCTAAAGAGTTTGTCTCCGCTTTCACTTAACTTACTGTAAATACTTTCCTGTGTCTTAAAATTTATTTTATAAATTATATTAATGATAATATTGTATTACTATCACATAGATATACCACTGTTAATTTTATTAAATTTTCTATTATTGGACATTAAACTTATTGTCATAAATGAAAGATCTGTATAACACCTTAATTTTTTTCCTTATGTAAATTTCTAAGGTTTTTTTTTTTTTAAAAACTTTGATACATAAGCTTAATTGTCCTTTAAGATGACTTTTTTAAACATCAGTCTTAGATCTGCACATAGCCCTAGGTATTATCACTTACAAATAACACCAATCTTATAAAAGCTAATTTTGTTTTCATTTTAATCTATTTTTTCATTATTGGTGAAGATAAATATTTTTCTTATTGTCAGAGTATAATTGCCTTTCTTCTTTCATTATTGCCTATTCATGTTTACATCCTCAATTCTTTTTCTAGTGGTGTGTTAATTTTCTTAGTTCTTATTTATCTGGAAGAGCACTTTTTATTAAAATGCAAGATACTTTTGCTATTCATTGGGCAAGCATTTTAAAAACATATTTAATTTGCCTTGTATTTGTATTTGTGAAATTTTTATTAAAAAATGTTTAATCCTATCTTTTTATTACATATATTTAATACTTTCCATTTTGACATTTTTGCCCTTTGTCACATGCATATTTGGCTAGATTTTCAATTACATTTATCTACTTTTTTATATTTAAACAAAAAATCCAATTGGAATTTGTTTTGGTGTACAATGTGAGTTAAGGACATATATTTTTTAGAAATAGATTAATTGATAATATATATATAAAAAAGTAAGTTTGTATAAACCTTTTTGTATTAGAAGCATTCTGATTCAATAATCCTGCTTGACTCCTTACTCTTTGGGCCTTGTAATCCTATTTACATAGCTTTATTTTAAAGAGTAACAGATGCAACCATGATATACATACCAAAATATCCTGCATAATATAATTTATTAATAGCGAGATTTAGAAAAAACATAAATGTATAGTGATGTCAAATAATTTGTGAATAAAAATATACTGAATTTTGTGAAAAAAATACTGAAATTAATTATTTAAATAACATTTAATTATTTTTGAAAACTACTCGCGGTATCTTAAATAGAATTAGACTACAGTATAATCTACCTTCCATTGATTGCATTCAAATTATAATTTACTTGAAGTATATGCTGTGTTTTTGCTTTCCATCAAAAGTATGTATTGCAATATTAAATTTAAAGCACAATAATAATTTTTGAAAGATAAATAAGTGATTCTAAAATCAAAGGGAAATAGCTTTTTTTCCTTGGACATAATTGTGTAATGATTAATTATGAACTTGTTTCTGATATTGGATAGACTCAAGTTACACACCTAGGTTGAATCGCCACAATTAGCAAGCAAGCATGAGTGTCTCATAATTGTAATGACAGAAACATTTATTGACTCATTAATATTTATGATAAAACATAGTCCGTGGTAATTTAGAAACTGATCTCATGAAGCTCCTTCAAGCCACAAAACAACAGAGATTTTTACATTGGAAACCTCCAAAAAATGGTCAAATTCTATAGTATGAGAAAGCTGGAGGATTATCCTCATGTTCAAATACACTCTACAATTGAATTACATTTCAAGTCTGATTTGCTTTTCATGGGAAGTTTCTTTTCCTGAAGTTATTTCTAAATATTACTTCAATTGTTTGTTTCCTTGTATATTCAACATCTTCTATATTATGTAAAATTACTTATATGATTACAACGAAAAAACTTTAATTCTTATATCTACGTGGCACAAAGACCTATATACATTTGGTAGAAATTAAATATTACTGTTAGATTTTTAACATATATTACTGTATTCAGAGCCAGCTTCAGAGGCTAGCGAGCTGTATAGTTAAAAGGGGCCACACACTTAGAAGGGCCACACCCTTGGTTTCATGTTATGCTGCTGGGGTTTTAAAATTTTAATTTTGCATCCAGCACTACCAGATATGTAGCCAATCCTGACAGTGTTAGTTGAGAATTTCTTGGAGCGAGCAACCATAGTAGCAAAACTGTGGCTACGACTGGCCTGGAACAAAAACAGAAATTTGAAGAAGGGAATATATACAAGGTTTTCGGTGAATGGATGGCTTTAAGTGAGATTTAATCTAAGGTTTGTACTGCAGGATCAGGTTGTGGTGCTCTGTGCTAGCTTTGTTCTCAGGCCACTGGGACTCATGGTTTGGAACAGAGGTTACTGCCAGCAGCTTTTGGGACTGTATGATTTATTATCATTTCCAGGAAGGAAGACTACCTTCCTTCTCCAGATATTTAACTGAAGTTCTGGATTTCATTCTGGTTGGCTTCACTGACTCCACCTCTAAAAAAATGAGAAATCACTAAGTCAGGGAAGGAGAATGTGATGGTCCAGGCCTGGGACCCAAGAAGACCTCAAAAGAGAGTGTAAGAGTTGTTTGTTTCTAAAGCCGCATAAAGCAGGAATGAAGGAAATCAGGGGACTTCTGCCAAGAAAAGAGGAAATGGATGCAAGGGATGGGTAAAATTAGTTCTGATGACTTTACTGAGAAATTAAAAATTTATTAAAAAAACAAAAGCAACGTCGGTAATTTAATTTTATTTAGAAAAAACTGTTCGAGAGTGGGAAAATGTATACAAATCATTTCTGCATATGTTTCCCTTGTGTTGTCTACTTTGTAGATGACGCTCAAATATTTGAAGATTGACCAACATGGATTTAATAAGCTAGAAAGGAATAATTTTATATGTAAAAATATGGTAAGACCAACATGCCCCCTCACCATGCTGAGGTATAAAAAAGCACGCCATTGAGAGAAGTTAGAATAAATATAAGCATTTGCCAGCATTAGGGCAAGGTATTTGAGGATTTAGGGTATCTGTAACTTACCATAATTGAAAGCATGTCAGATATTCTATTATTTCGTACAAAGCCATGAGGGGCTACAATGCTGAAGCATTCTTCCTCTTGCAAACTAAAATTAGAGGCAGATTTTCTTCTTTCATGAAACCGAAAGCTATGTAATCTGTAAGTCAGGCTTGTAGCATTTTTCTTACTTTTCCAAGGCTCATTAACTTTCCTTTCCAGTGACATTATTTTAGTTAACTATCAGGACACAGTAAGTTAAAAGCAGAATAGAAGAAATGTTGTATGAAGTCACAATCATTTCCAAAATAGAGTCTGACTGTTCTCAATGTAGATTGTTATTGCTATTACATGTCCAGTCAATATGTATTATTGAGCAGAAAATGTACCAATACAAACGTATGAGACAATGTTCCAAAGCAGAAAATGGTCACCTCTTTTAGAAAAATGTAAATTTTACATTTCAAAGAGAGGAAGCTCATGTTTTATTCTACTGCCAGTTTGGTAATATTACATTAACTTAAGAATACAAATTTAACCGTATGACTGGATGGATACTAGAGAAACATATTCTTTTTCTAACTGAATGGTCAAAGTGGAGAAAAAGAAACTGATAAGAGAGATGTCGATCACCTATACAAATTCATGTTGGAGAAAAATTGGGAGCTCTGGCAGCATAAGTCTCTGTCTTAAATGGCTGAACAGACTTTAAAAGGGAAAAAATTATCCCTCTCCAAGTACACAGTGGTGATAAGCTCAAAAGCTTAATTTTCTTCTTTCAATGCCATAGGATGAACAAATATACACCGATCTTTCTTATGCACTCTGCTTTCTTCATTTGAAGTGCACTCAGTTCATGAAAATATTTTCTCTCTGCAGAAGATAGAAGTCCCAAACTTTAGTTCTTATAATCATCTCAAAATTGAAGACCTACGTTAACCAGCAGGTGTTTTGGTGTTTGGGATTCACAGCAGAGAACCAAAGCATGTTCAATAAATGAGCAAGACCAACGTGAAAGAAATTGTACAGGAAGGGAAAACGTAGTTCATGTGCTCCTTGCCTATTCGTTCCACAGGCACTTATAGGATGCGTGCTGCATGCTATGTGCCGGGCATTGCGAGAAGACATAGGTAGGGTTCTCATTCCTCAGGAGCTTTCGGTCATGCAAACAAGTGCAGGTATAAAGGTGAAATTAATATTGATTTTAGTAGAAAACAAGAGCAGAACTGGTAATTTACATTTGGGGAAAAAAAGTTTTTGAAAGAGGTTGCCATGACTTTATTTTGGGGAGCGGGGTTTGGGTGAGATGATTAGGAGTTTGAAGGAAAGACAAATGCTCTCTGGCCCCACTCGTTACTATTACACAGCTACTATGTTAGTGTCAACCACAGGGGAAAAAAGAGATCTCAGCAAAAGGAAATCAGATACCTCCTAAAAATGTATTTTCACCACCTAGCACAACACATGGCACATAGGTGACACTCATGAAATGCTGGATACATGAAGGAATGAAGGAATAAATGAAATACCCTCACTTTTGAGGAACTCAAAGTCTCTAAGCAAAATATAACTCAGGTCATGTAAGACTTTTGGGGAAGTAGAGTTAACTGGAGCAGGTGAGTGGAAGACTTCCCAGAGGAACGTGGGTCTTGAAGGGTGAGTGGGAGTTTATCAGGTGGAGGAATAAAGGATTTTTTAAGGCAGAGGTGATCTTGTATAGAGTCTTGGAGGTGAGAGAGAACTTGGTATACTGGGGGTCAGTGTGGCAAGGTTCCAAAGTTCAGGAGGGGAGGAATTTGGTGATACGGTTTATTGAGACAGAGAAGAGGTGTATTTGTATGCAGTACCAAGAATGAAGAGAAGACCAAAGAGGAGTTTTAAAAGAGAGAGAAGTGTTCTTTGAAATTTTTATGGCTCTCACTTGTGAGGCTCCAATTCTGTTCCCGAAGCACTCTGCTTTTTGTTTACATGTGTTATCTCATTTGATTCACTCACAGTGAGCTGATGAAGTAATTCAATTGTCCTCATTTGGGTAAACCAAAGCTTGGAGAATATAATAGCTACCCACAGGTAACACACATAGTAAGAAAAGTGGAATGCAAAGCAGCAATAAGTGACATTTGTCTCTACAAGCCCTGGCACGTGACTGTGGAGGCCAGGAGGAGGCCAGTGCAGGAAGGCTTGTTACTGATTAAACTTATATTCTCTTTCCTTGTACACTGCATTCACCTGCTTCTGCACAGACTTTTTTTTTTGGCAGTTTATAGTGTACATCTAAGATGAAACTCCTCCTTGCTGTCTCAGGCCACAGTTCAAATTACTTTATCAAATTTTAAACAACGAGATGCAAGGCTGCTCTGCACAGAGCGTAGGCATCTTCATCTATACTTTAATTTTATTTTGTAGGATCTTACTTGAATACTATCTTTTACTTAGCCAACTTATTGTTCATTTGTCAGTGTGGAAAAGTGTATCCAATGCTCTCTATCCAATCTCTCTCTTTTCTTATTACTTAAAGATGTAAAACAGCTCCAGCTGTACATGAGGAGATAAGAGTGGTGACGGTTCAATAATTTTTAAATTAATGTGTCTTAGCAATGGCAACCTGGTTGGAGCTCTTAGAGGACAAGAGGATGATCTTGAAAACTTATCTGCATAGTGTGATGAGTGTGTGTGTGTGTGTGTGTGTGTGTGTTTGTGTGTGTGTGTGTGTGTGTGTGTGTAAGATAAGCATGCTTTCAAGATTTCTATCATTATAAAACTTGAATGAACGATACGTTGGTTTAATCTCCTCCCACTATTTTGAGAAAATGCCTGCTTTCTTGAAATAAATGTTTTACAGCTCTTTTCCAAGTTTTAGCAGCAGAGAGCTCTGCAAAGAATATCTCCAGATGAGAGAATCAATAAGTTGTCAGATTAAGCATCTGACAGACCTCTGTTTCTCCTAGAATCTATCTACTAAATAGTCAAGCCCAATGCGGGGACATTGAAGATGAAGGACTTTCAGAGTCTTACTAAAATGTTGTTTTCTTCTAAAGCTTTGTCTTTATCATTTTCAAAGACATGTCACTTACAATGCCTACTTTGTACCAAAGGTAAAATGCCATTTATTCCAACTCCATTAGTCTGTCAAACCAGACAGCTTCTGGGCTGTAGTTAACCTTTGAAATCAATGATGATAAGAAAATGATAGAATGAGCACATTTCCAAAGTGTTTATTCCACCTTCTTTAGAAGGTTATGTTTTTAAGCACTTCAAAAATTTCTCTTTGCCAAAAGGAATGTTGTTTGGAAATCATTATAATATATCTGAATGTCACATTTTCCGAGATAATCTTTAAAAACATCAAACAAGGAGTTGGAAATCTGAGCCATGCCATTTACTGGTTGTGTAGCTTTGGATAAATCAATAAATATTCTTAATATATTTGTTCTTCATTTAAAAAAGATATAGTATTTACCTTCCAGCATTGTGGTAAGAATTAAATAAAATACTATCTTGTGAAGACATTTGAGACTAGATAATACTAATTAAAGTCAAGATGGATATTTTGGAGCTAAGATACAAATATATGACTTTCCAAGAGTCTTCTCAACACCAGGAAGAATTATTAATGAATTTTTGGTCAGAACTTTCATAACATCAATAAATATTGCTTATTGCCATATTACTGTTCTAGCTTTGTATTCTTCTGGTTCTCCAATTTCACCAGTTGCTTGAGGGCAGGGATTATTATCTTTTTCGTTTTCATTCTCAAAAGCTAATTCACTTAATAGGTGCTATTATAATAGGACCTATTACAATAAATGGATTTAGGCATATGGTAAAGGAGGCAGACTTTGTGTCTGGTATTTTTCCAGCTGCCTTTAGGTATTGTGTAAGTCTCTGACCCCTCTTCCCATTTCTCTCTCCTTCTGTCTACCTTTGAATAGGCAGTCTCTAAAGCAGGTGCTTACTCATTCCTAATAAATTGGTATAAAATTTAGGGGGTATTTTCATAGCTGCAAACATTTGAAAGAAGAAAACTATGAAGTCTCCAAAACAAACAAAAGCATAAGTTCAGTCAGCATTTGGGGTAAAGTGAAGATGGGTATTTTGGAGTACAGGAGGCCTAAAAATTACACCGAAAACATGGCTGCCTTCTTCTAAGAGTTTCCTTGGTTTTTCAGGCATTCCAGCCACGTATTCAAAGCATCGACTCTGTATTTAAAAATATTTTGATAAATTTGATTATGATAATGTAATTAAAATAACTCAAAAATAAAAAAAATAATAAAGAAAGGATAACTATGAAGCGCATAATTCTAATTTTAGGACAAAAGGAACGAAAAAATAAGAAGTATACTGCTTATTGAGAAATATATGCAGGTAAAAAGTACAGAAAGCAGATTTTAAAAATATAAACTTTATAAAAATATAAACTTTATAAACACTCTTCTATAGTTTTAAACTTTTACCACCTACTAAAATAAGTTTTTGGACCATAGTTTGCAAAAAAAGTTTCAGTATGTATTTACGAATTTGTGATAAACACTTCACATTTTCATTCTGCTTAAAAGACATAATTATTAAGGTGTGTAGATATCAAATTTATGACATTTTAAATATTTTGTTATTGAAGAAAGCAGACATTTTACTTATATAGATGTTTTTATGCTATGTTTTTCTTGTAAACTGAAGGTTTATAACATTTTTAAATGCCAGGGAACACATTTTAGTCCATTTCAAATATTAGAACAAGTGTGTGAATGCTTTAGAAAAGTGCTCAGTATTTTTACAGACAAGAGATAACTTACACAAAGTACAGAAAATGAAAGCAAAAAAAAAATCTCTTTAAAAAATAAATTTAGTAAGTTATTAAGAGAAAAATACAGCCACTTCAAAATTTTCATTGTGCTTTATTTTGAAAGCTCATACATCCACTTAATAATTTTAATTTGTTTCTCATCATTGTGAACTCAGTAAAAATGAGTCTTGAAGAGTCAGGCCAGTCTATCTGTAATTTGACACATAATCACTGTATTTACAGAATGTCAATCTATGTGGTGATCAGTGTTTCAGCATGGCTATTGTCCTAGGTGCCTATTCTCAACACCAAAATAATTGAATAGAAATCAAACCAGCAAAATTGAGATAGAATTACATTTTAAAGATTTGGACATAAAGTTGTTCATAAAGATTTAAATCTTTTAATAACAACATAAATCTTAAAGATTTGTTCTTAAAACTAGAGCAAACGCAGCATTCAGAATCATAAAATAATAAAAATTCTAAACTACCTAATCTTATTTCTTTATTTTATAGAAGTAATTAAAGTTTTGAGGAGTAAAAAACTTGCTCAAGGTCCCAAAGTTTGTTCGTTTGTTTGTATGTTTAGAGTAGAGTAAGAACTCTAATATTTATACCAATCTAAAAATCATTCACGTGATGAAACCTTAAACAAGAAATGCAATGTACTTTTGGAATATGTATATGATACTTTAAAATTACAATAGGAAAAACAAAGTTAAAATATACCAGTGAAATTCTGTAATTTAGAATTTATAAATTCTATAATAGAATAGTATGTCAGAAAGAAAAAGAGTGGTCAATCCAAGGTAAGACCTGCCATTTTTGTCTCAGAGATAAGAACGAGGTAGGAACAAAGGTAAAGCCTAAATTTTTAGCCTTGTCAAAATAATTGTGGATTTACTTAAAGAAATTGATTAAGTTGAAGACTGGAAACCACTACCATTACCATTAAAAACTTGATATTTTCACTTTGGAAGGTGCAGTAACATGAGACTAGGTTGACTTTCTCACAAGAAACAATTAAAATACTGAACAAAATATATGAAACAACAGCTTTTGAGCTATCAAACAGTAGGCAACAAAGAACAGTTATCTTTGACAATGACAAACAAATGAGGTGAGCCCTATTACTGCCCAGATTACTGCCTGGAGAAAGTTACAGGTGATAGCTCTGGGATAGAAATCCAAGGCAGAACCTCAAAGTCCTTCTGATTCGAAAATATGGAGAAGCCAAGGTGGCTAGCATTCTCAGAACAGAGAGGAGAGAGCTACAGAAAGAGAGAACCTGAGATCAACAGGGCATCCCCTTGAGAGTTCAGTTGAGTACTGATCAGTGCGTAAATATGGGAAATTTGATGCTGAAAATGATCCATTTGAAAGGATTCGAGAAAATCATCATTAAACAGGCCTGAGGATAGCACCTTTCCCCAACAGTCAAAGTGAAAAACTATAATTCTCAAAACATTGGTTAGGGCACTCAGAAGAGTTTTGTCTTACCAGTGGAACAAAATTAGCCTGGACTAAATGCTGCTCAGATGGACATCAAATTATTATAATTGTCTTCTATTTGTTGAGGAAGATACGGGTAAAATGAACATGTTAAGTAGATGCATTAAAGATATAAAAGAGACCACTGTCAAAGTAGTAGTGATAAATACTGCTATGCTTGAAACAAAACAAAACAAAACAAAAAAACCCAGCAGTTTAAATATTGCAAAACATTTACTAATAGCAACTATACAAAACAAAACATGCAGGGAGAAAAACTGAAAAGAAAAACAAACAGAGCACGAGCAAACTGTATGACAAATTTAAGTTGCCAAACATATGTGCAATTGAAGCCTCTGAACAAAGCTGGGGTAATTTTAAAGGAAATAATGGCCCCAAATTGTCCAAGTTAGAAGAAAACTATAAATTCACTGATCCAATAAGTTCAATGAACCTCAAGCACGATAAACATGAAGAAAACTACATCAAGCACATCATAATCAAATTGCTTAAACCTACAGATTAAGAGAAAATATACCAATTAGAGGTAAAAAAAAAAAAAAAAGCACATGTTATGAAGAAGAAAGATAAGCATGTTAAAGATAAGGTAGATTCCGCATCAGAATAACTGAAAGCTAGAAGACAGTAGAACACTATTTTTAAAGTTCTGAAAGAAAAAAATAACTGAAAATCTAAAATTTCATAGGCAACAAAAGTTCATTTTCAAAACTAAGGTGGAATAAAGATTTTTCAGATATATAAAAGCCAAAAGGAACAATTAGGATTACTGTAAGAAATGTTAAAAAATACCTCCTCCAAGTCATAAGGAAAATGTTACCAGAATGAAACCTGTATATACAAATGTAAAAAGTTTACCTCAAAATGGCTTTAAAAATTTAGCTACGGAGGTAAATGTAAAAGCATACATAACATTGACAATTTCTTTAAAAGATAATAATTTAAAGCAAAATAATAACAATGTGTTATGGGATTTATAAAACACATAGAAGCAAAATGTCAGATATCACCACAAAAGCTAGAAGGAAAGAAACAGAAATATGTAGTTATCATGTTCATATACTATATATAAAGTAATAATAACCCTTGGAGGTAGATTGTGCTATGCTAAAGTCATACGCTATAAATCTGACAGCAACCATAAAGTAACATGACAAAAGAGTTACACCTAATAATCTAACAGAAGAGAAATTATAAAAACTCCTCAATTAATACAAAATAAGGCAGAAGGAGAGGAAAAGAGGAGAAAGGGATAGATAAGACAATTAGATAACAAAGATTAGGATGCTAACTTGAAGATTAGGCATATTAAAATTCACATTAAGTGTAAATGGACTAAATTTTCTCATTAAAATAGATTGTCAGTTCAATGAAAAAGAAAGGCCCAACTATATGCTACCTACAAGAAACTCACTTTAAATACAGAGACACAAAATAGTTTAAAATATGAAAACCAATATGCCATGCTAATACAAATCATATGAAACCCAAAATAACTATATTAATATCAGGCAAAGTAGATTTCAAAGAGAATGAGAGTTATTTCATAATTATAAAATGTCAACATACCAAGAAGAAATAGCAATTCTAAATGTACATAAAAACAGAGCTTCAAAATATATGACACAGAAACTAATGAAATGGCAAGGAGAGACAGACAAATGCACAATTAAAGTCAAAGATTTCAATACTCTCAATAATTGATTTAAAAAAAGACAAAATCAGGAAGTATACACATCTTAAATGACATTAACAACCCATTGACCTCACTGACATTTATGTCACATTTTATCTGAAAGAGGCAGAATACACATCCATCGTAGGATTAAATACATAGTACATATCAGCAACATTTTTTTCAAATATTTTTCATCAGCAGTTTGTTGAATCATTGGATGCAGAACCCACAGATACGGAGGACCAACTGTTATTATATAATTACTAACTTCATTCAATTAATATATAATGAGTGATTACTCCAAAGGATTGTGCTAGAAACCATACAGGAGGCAATTCTAATTAGTAGTAGTATTAGTTATGGATAAAACAGTACTTTGTAGTTGAAGAATATATTTTTAAAAATATTTAGAGACATTTGCTATCTCATTTAATCACTACACAACAACCCTGTGAAAAATTCATTGTTATCCTTATTTTCTAAATGAGTCAATGGACAACTAGGGTAAATGGCTTTCTCAATGTCACTCAGCACTCAGCTAAGAAAGGCAAAGCCAAGAGAAATGCACCTCAGTGTGACATGTAGAATTCTGATGCTATCTTCATTTCTGTTCTCAAGCAACTTTCATTTGATATGAGAACAAATGATCAATGTCATAGACCATGTGGAAACAATAGGCCAGCATTCTCAGAAGGGATTTCCTCTGGGGAGAGGTAAAAGAGGAGTTTCAAGTAGGTAGTAGTTAAATTTTTAGTTGAAAATTGCTTCGATAGGTAGAGCTAGAAGAGACAGTGTAGTTGAAAGGGAATTATAGAAAAGGGGGCATAGGAGTGATAAAATGCAGGACAGGCTTGCAGAAAGTACATTTAACTCTTTGATTTTACAGCATAGATCTACATATAGAAAAGGTTATAACCCCACCTCTGAGATTCTTAAATGCAAATGAGAGCTCTTTGTCTATTTTATTATGTTTGAATGGAAAAAAAGATGTGGGCTTGGAGTTTTGTGCAAATCCAATAGCTGTATTTTATTTAAGAAGCTTAATATGGCAATTGAATATAGGCTGGATTAAAGCATAAATCAGGAGGAGATATGAGGAGGCTGAGTGAGCTATGATGATGGCTTTGAAAATAGAGCCATCCTTTGAAAGGAAAATGCAGAGTAGTATGTTTGTATCAGTAGTAAATGTTCTACTGTACATATATATTTTTTCCTTTTGAGAGAGAGAGAAAAAGAGAGACACTCTTATTGGTAACTATTATTCTTTAAGAGTTTCTAAAGTTAAATTCTAATGAGGAACAATTGATTTTCTCTTGCATACAGAAAAAGATATTCTTTTGAAACAGAGTAATCTAGTGTTTAAAAAAGTATGCACTTGTAAAAAGATAATGAAGTTATTCCTTGATTATCTGTCTATCATCTATCATCTATCATCATCATCATCATCATCATCATCATCATCTGTCTATCAATCATCTATCATCTATCAATCATCTATCCATCATCATCATTTATCTGCCTGTCAAGCCTGTCTATCATCTGCCTTTAGCTTATTGGTTAAGGACTGAACTTAGTGTTAGATAGATCTTGTTTTCATGAACAAAATTTCTTCACTGTGTTAAATCTAAATTTTCTCTTATGTAAGATGAGACATTAATGATAGCTCCAAAATAAGGTTATTATGATTAAATAAAATAACATGTATAATATTTTTTTATTTGTAGGAATTCTTTATTATTTTGGATACAAG
>NW_011888859.1:2753466-2754566 GCF_000151845.1 Pteropus vampyrus | reverse complement strand
AATGATAGCTCCAAAATAAGGTTATTATGATTAAATAAAATAACATGTATAATATTTTTTTATTTGTAGGAATTCTTTATTATTTTGGATACAAGACTCTTGTTATTACAGGATTTATCATAATCTTTAGTCATAGCACTAAAATTATATGAGCATACCTGTATGCACATATTTAAAAATGTATAAATACATTCAAAGATAGGCTATTGGTTCTACTAACTGTTTGTTTATTTGAGGGACTAAACATAGTACTGATGATGACAGCTTTTTGAAAATATTATCCTATGGGATGAGTTAATGTTCCATGCTTTGCTAATCCTTTTCTGTTTCCTCTGGGGGTTACTTGTAGCCTGAAGCACCCCAAAGTCCCTAGGTCCTCCCTAGGATTCTCACTCTGGCACTATCTATTAGCTTGCAGTTGGTACCTATACTTTTGTAATTTATTCTTTTGATTGTACCAAAGTCAGGTCTTATTCTTGGACTCCATTCTCAAGTATTTAATATAACTTTATATAAGTGAATCGTGAATGAATTATTTAATGAATTACTATTTCCGGATAATGGATTTACATTTAACTTCATTCAATATTTTAAGCTAATGGTTCTCAGATTTGAATATGCATCAGAACCACATAAAGAAAATAAAAAACAGTTCGTTGGGTAGGACTGGAGTGTGCCCTGAAAATATGTCTTTTTAACAAGTTCCAGGTTGTGCTGCATGTAGGGAGCACACATGGAGAACCCCTGTTTTAAGCTAAAGTGATACTATTAAGAGTTTCAAACATGACAACTAAGTTACTAGGAGAGGCATGCGGTGGTGAGAGAGACTTTCAGGAGTACTTCAAGTAAACAGGTGGAGATACCTTGGCAGACAAATGCCTTATGCCATTGAAACCAATTTTTTTTGTATGTGCCTATTTTTTTTTTTTTTTTTTTTTTTTACCTCCCAGGTGTGTGACGCAGATTCCACTATCCGAAAATATATTTTATGTTAGAAAGCTTGGAAGTTTCTTTTGTTACCATAGTCCCTAGGTTCTTTATTCCACAGAAATTTCTGTATGCTCTAACTTCTCAAATCTACATGCATCAGCAACCTGGTG
>NW_011888859.1:2745707-2752058 GCF_000151845.1 Pteropus vampyrus | reverse complement strand
ATAATAAATTAAATAAATAAATAACTAAAGTATCTTGAATATTATAAATTCATTCCTCTTCATACCCTTCATACGCATGGGCTTATATGAGCAAATGCTGAAAACTCATAGTAAATTTTAAAAATTAAGATATTGCAACAATTTCAAATAAAAGAAAAACCTTGCATTGTATTGATTGGTTAGAGTATAGAAAACTAGATGATCTTAAGGAAAGGAAAAGGATTTTGGTGAAAGGATTTTGGTGGAAGGAGTCCATGTTGAAGTAGGAAGAAGGATTAGGGAAGATGCATATACATCGTGAGGTCTGAGTTCTTAGGCCAGTCCTCATGGTTTTATGTCCTCTAGAGATAATTTGTATAAAAATCTGAAAAAAAGGGGTTGAGCACAAAAATATCCCTGTAAGACTTTGGTAGTGAAAGAAGGTTCTCTTTGCTACCTAGGGTACTAGGATGTGGTGAGAGAGGTACCTCAGGCACTGATATGAGTAGAAACAAAAGACTCAGTAATCAAAATACATAACACTTAATGGGATGCATTAAAATTAAAAATTAATACAAAACTCCACAATAAAAATTATCAAAAATTTAAATAAAGATTGGATCAATATTATTAATTTTTCCTTTTGCTTTGAACTCCAATATGGCTCCACATGGCACTGCTCTTAGGGATTATCATGTCAAAGTATGAGAGAATTTGCGTAGATATTTGTGTGTGTGTTGGATGGGATAAGGAGTTCTACTTAGCAAGCAGTTTCAAAACAGTGAAGGACTGATGCAATATGACTACAGAATCCATCAACTGGAAATGACTCTATTGGAGGAAGTATACCATTAGCTTTGGTAGAATAGTTCCATCTTTGGGGATGGGCAACACCATCGATGAAACTAAAGATAAAGATAAGAAAAATGATCAGGCTGACAGCATTTATTCAGGACTACTGGCTGGAAATATTTTGAAATTTATAGAAGTATCTAAGGAGAAAGCTAGGCAGTCCTGAGTGTCCTCAAGTAGAAAGAGAATGGGTAAGAGATAAACATTCTACTTTTACTTCCTTTATGTAAATTATTGACACTAAACGATCTTATATGCAGGGGAGGATTTAGAGAACAGAGATAATGGGAAAGTTAAATAAGCCATCACCACCAACATTTGTTGGGAAATGAGCATGTGAATGTCATTGTATATTTTAAGTGATGATTTCCCAGCCTGTTCATGTAATAACAACATTTCATTATGTATTATGTATTCTTTTGGACATTTTTTCTGGAATAATTTAAAATGCTAAATAACCTTTTTAGACTAAAAACAACCCACCTAGGTATATTTTTATAGAACAATCCTAGAAAAAATTGTCTAATTGAAGGTATAACATAATATTAAGTGACAAATAATTATACCTTTAGTTGTCTTGCTTCAGTTATTTTTGAACACAGAACATGATGTTAATATTTTTTATAGCAACATATATTTGAAATAACAGTTATTGTTTACTTGGAAAACTAGAAAGTTTAATAAATAGGATGACATGCAATATTCTTCAAATTTGGATCAAATAGGATATGTATGTCTGGCAATATTGTCAGAATGACCTCCTGGGATATCACACAGAAAGTTATAGAAAGAACACTGCTCTAGAAATTAAAATATGGTGCATTGTACTTTCCCTGAAGAGAATATAGTCTCTGCTTCACTATGTAAGTTATTATGCAATTATTGTTGCTTCACAATTTCTGCTTGCTGATTTCACTTGCATGTAGTGTCATGTGTGGAAGGACCTTAAAATTCATTGTTTGCCCCTTTAATGTCTCTTAGACTTGACTTCAGAAAGTTTTATGCTCCTTCATCAGCTTTTTCTATTTCTATTTCAACTATTTCAACAAAATATTGCTGAGTACCTAAAATATGTTAGCTACTTCATTGGGCAGTAGATACACAAATATTAATAAGGTATGTTCTTTGCCGTAAGCAGCTCATGTTCTCTTGAGGAGAGATGGAATGGTAAAGTATAAATCACAATTCACTGTAAGGGTTATGACATTAAGATACACAATGACACTGAAACATAGAAGGAACATTTGATTCCTTCAGGCTGATGGTGTTCAAAGAAGTCTTCCCAGATAAGCTGAGTCTTGAAAGCAAGATCAGAGTGTTCCAAGCAGACAAGATGGGAAGGACACTTTGAGAAGAGGCAAGGGAGCGGGTACTCATGCTTAATGATGCTAAGGTATATGGCCTCATATACGTGCAGGGAACTACAGTTGTGACCAGATATATAACTGGAAGAGAATGCTTTGTCCTGTTCACTGTGAACTGAAACCACTTTCCTGCTGCTCTCTTCGGTGGACTCTGCACATGATCCCATATGTAACTGAAACAAGGTAGAGGATCAAGTTTGGTATTACCAGGCTCCCCACTGCAACTTCCAGTTCATTGTTCTGCTATCTGTGTGGAAATTTCATCCTGCTTTGGCACTGATGTCATTTGGTTAAGGCACTCTCTATACTTTCTTATTTTTACCTATTGGCTTCCATTTTCTCCCTCTCACATTGTAAACTACTGTCATAGATTGCTCGCAGCCATCCTGTGGACTCTAATTTCTGCTGATGTTGAGAGACTTCAATGTCAATGCAGGTGGTACACACAACTGTAAGGCCTTCTTATCAATTCCGCAGGGTCCTCAGAACCTCAGATACCAAATTTCTATTTTCTTCCATTTGATCCAAATTCTAATGCTTCTCATATTTTCAAGTCTTTACCCTGTGTCTCTACAACACTTTTTCACTGCCAAGATTCCTTCAGTCAGCTTCTCCCAATATCTGGAATCCCCAGGTTGGCCTCCCCTTACCTCTAAACTCATCTCAAACCCCATCGTTGAGTGTCTGAACCTTCTCTCAGCAATACTTTGGATTCCTTACCATCCTCTTCTTTCTGTTGGACACAGTCAGCAAAACTCCAGTTATAGACCAATGATGTAATCTAATTTCTCCTCTCTTTTATCTGGACCTCACAATTCTGGGAAAAGAAGCTCACAGCATTATAAATTTGTACCACACAAAAGCATGGTCATTAACTTTAACTAAGCCCTTAGATGTCTACCACTCTCTGCAAGCTTTTACTCAAGCCCAAGTCCCATCCTCATATCAGACAATTTTGCCTTCTACTTCACTGAGAAAATTCTGAGTATCAGAGATGAATTCTCTTAATTTCCCAACCACTCCATTACAAACACATCTGCATCCATACCAACGTCTCCTTTTTGTATTTGTAAATTCAGTGTGTAGATATTGTCTTCTACTCAGACAACTTGTTTACTTGAGCTGTTAATACTATTCTCTTCTGCTTCTTCAGTGAATTGATCTCATAATATAGTCCCTCTCCTCATCTTCATCCCTTTTCTCTCTTATAAGTTACTTGTGACTTGGCAAATTAGCATCATCTCCTGCCAATATTTATCCCCCAAACACTTCTTAAATCACCCTTATCTCTATTTAAGCCACCATTACTTCATCAGTTCTTATATGGATTGTGAAAAACCTCCTAGCTGATGTCTTTGCCTCCTGGTGAGTTTGTCACACACCTGCCAGATCTGCTACAGTGTGTGTTTATGCTTTATTCATTTTTATGTAATGAACACTCAGAATAATGCCTGGAAGATGGCTGTCACTCACTATGCTACTTAAATGAATGCTCGCTAGACTGAGGTATGAGAGGTAGACGTGGAAATATAGTCTCTATTGTGACCACTATCTTGAAAGTTTTGACACTCTCTTATTGGACTTCCTGGCTTATGATCTCTTCTGATCCTTTGTCCATTCTTCTAAATGGATGAAGCTTCTTGAAATAATTTCTCACACTGATTAGCATTTCCTCAACTTTTAAGGCTTCTCAGTACTACCAGAAAATAAATCCTTGGTAAAGTCCTCCTGAACTTTCAAATTATAACTTGAATCATTCCCAACTACATAATCCACTCTCACATTCTTTTTCCAAAAAGCTCTTAAACTCTTAGTCTAGTAGTTTTCCTGTTGTTTTCTACACATTGCCATCTCATTAGCTTAGCCCACTTGAAAGTGTATTGTTTATATTTTTCACTTATTTTCTAAACACTTTAAGGTGCAGCTTAACTGTAAGGTCTTTTTGAAACTCTTCCTAGTCATCTCAACTCACCTTTACACATTTCTTGTAACATCTAAAATCCTTACTCTTTGGAAATTATTTTATGCCATGAGTGGTCATTTTGTTGTGTATTTATATTCTATCTAAAAAAATTAAGTATTTATGGAACAAATTCTCAAAAAAAAGGTGTACTGCCTTAGGAACTTACAGGGGGTTTTTCATAGTAAATATACAATAAATGTTTGCAATGACGACGGTAGATACTAAAATAATGGTACCTCTTGAAGAAAGAGGTTAAAACTGGTTTGCTCTTTTAGTGAGCATTTTTAATCAGTGCTAGTAGAAAATCTACTTGAATTTACTGAATTATATACTCTGTTGACAACCAGCCAAAATGATAAGCTTTTATCATTGGAAATAATGATACTCTGGAAATAATGATACTCTAAAAGCTCACTAAATCAGTTATTCAATTGATGAAAATTTATTTCAAGTTAAAATATTCATGTTTAAATTTCTGGTGATTTAGAGTAATCTACAGGTTTATCTTTATTTAAATAAAATTAAAGGTACTTTTTTACTATAAATAGAGATTGTTTCCTGATGTATACTAACATGCACTGATAGTAATCTGACAGCTTGAAGACTAAATAAACAAAAAAGCAACACGTTTCATTTATTAGAAATAATCAATTGTAAAAAAAAAAAAACAAAAAGAATAAACAAAGCTAGACTGGCATATCAAAAAGCAAACTTCATGAAAGCATAGGGTTTTACTGAACACCACACAATCTTTCATTTTTCTGCTAGAAGATAGTTATGACATATTAATATATTTTTATCTGCTTTGCTCCTGTACAAAAACTTGCTTGAGATGGCTTCTGATGAAAACACTCGTGCATTTGAGTAGGAAGTAAATGTTAGTTGCATGGACTCTGGAACCAGACTACCTGTATTCAAGTCCCCATTGACTAATGAATTTGTGGGCGATCATTTAACATCTCTTTAGCTCGGTTCACTCATGTGAAAATTGGGATTCTAAGAGTACCTGCTCATAGAATTTTATGAGGATTACATAATGATTTAACATTTACAAAGTTCTTAGAACAATGCCTAGCACACAATATAACTACTTGTTAAATAACATCACTAAAACTACCAGAAAGAAGACTTATTTACAAAGGAACAACAATTGGATTAAACTGATTGCAAAAGTTGCTAGAAGATAATTATGTAGTACCTTCAAAGGTCTAAAATAAAATGTGGTCAAACTAGAGGTCTATATATAGCTAAACTATTATTTAGAAGTGGGATCTGTGGTATAATTTGGAATATATCTGTTCTTTATCCTCAGTGTTTGTTACAGAGCCTCAATAACCCATGGAATATTCTAGTGATAGGAATGTCTTCTGTTACTCTTAGGAGCCCCTTTTCAGCATAAAATAAGTTTATGTTAATCAGGTGACTCATGATGGGGCCTTAGATAGTTTCAAGAGAGGGCTTGACCACTCCAGAAAGACTAAGCACTTGATTAGACAATTGTCATTTTCAGCCCCACCCTCCTGGCTTATTTTTTTAAGTCAGTTGTATTCTGCTTTCAGAAAATATTGAAAACAAAACCAAAAAGATTGTACATGAAGTGTTAGAAAAATATACATGAGACAAATACTGACAAAATTTGAACTTGTATAGCAATGTTAATTTTAGATAAAAGGGCACTTGAGGAATTTAATGCAAAAAAAAATGATTAAGAATATCACAATTTAAGATTAAGAGAAACAATCCAATGAAAATTCTGTCATAAACTTTGCACCAAAACATAAAATATGTAAAACATGTATGATCCAAATGTGTAAAGCAATTAATGGCTGATTTATAAAGAGAGACAGTCAAATCTACAATCATAGAGCAGAATTATATCTTTTCTCAAGACCTGATAGATAAAGACAGAAAGAAAAATATCAGTAGAGCTGTAAGAGATCTGAAGAAAACCATTTTCAAGTTTCACCTACAGGAGAAGGAGCAAAAGTGAGAGAGTGAGAGAGATCTAATAATAGTTCCAATACATAGATATAATAATGTAGAATTAGTAGAAACACACACACACACACACACACACACACACACGTAGAACATTTACACAAAAATGACCATGGACAGAATTACAGAGGAAAACTCAACAAGTTACAAAGAATCAAATGATAGATGTGAAAGTCTCTGACTACAATATCATCA
>NW_011888859.1:2741492-2742592 GCF_000151845.1 Pteropus vampyrus | reverse complement strand
GGTGAAATATCTGCTATTTATTTGTTTAGAAATGAAAGGACTTAAACCTAAGAGCTAGACAGCAATGACAGCTCCCATTAATAGTAACAATTTAGGCGTCAGGAGTTTCATTAGGCCCACTTTGTTTCACAGCTTTTATTTCTGTTACTAATGCTAGGCCAAATGTATTATACCATAAAACACATAGATATGTCTTTTACATAAACCAGCACTTTAAAAAAAGCCCACTGATCTGTTGTTTCTCTCTTTCAAACAAGAGCCAGGGAAGCAGAACATAAGAATTTGAAAAATCACATCCTTTCATCCATTTAATCATAACAGTCATATAAACTATCCTAACTAGGGCTTCACAAACTAGAATTCAGCAGACTGGATTTAGATCTCAAAATCTTAACTCACAGACTTAAAGGAAACATTGATGTGCTTTGTTTATAAATATCTTGGGGTACTTTTGAATTTAAGCGAAAGCAAATAATTCATTGTAGTTGCCTTTTCAACAAAATAAGGGCAATTTTATCTCTAGGGGTTGGTGGTATTTAGCACTGTTACTAATTTGTGTTTACACACACAAAACAGGAGAATATTTTTGGTGGATTTAGGCATGTTCCAATAATACAGATCTCAGACACTTGGCTTTGTTTATCTATGATTACCTTTTAATTTTAAAAATCAGAAGTCTTTTTCGGAAAAACAAAGTCTCCTTTGTGTTTTATTTTTCTACTTATAATAAAACAAAGATTGACATGATTTTCATCAGATTTACACAGCTTGATTAAATTCAGGAAAGATGGCTATAATTATATTTCTATAGTAAGGTTAGCCTATATTGATGTTCTTGGAAAACCCTTAAATTCAAATGTACATTTTTCTTAAGAGGCATGCTAAGTGTGAGGCAAATGTTATGGACTGTTATATCGATTAATTTGGATTTGCTATTAAATATGTAACACTATTTATATCCCTGACCCTATAAGATCTTTAAAAGACTCTTTAGCTAAATTTATAATTTTATTATTCCTGTGTGTCACATTTGCAGAATAATAGAAGCATTTGTTTGACTCATCAAAACAGTTGTGCTTATGTGGAATTAGTTTAAAATA
>NW_011888859.1:2739604-2741442 GCF_000151845.1 Pteropus vampyrus | reverse complement strand
GTTCGGAGACTAATGAAGGCTGCTATAATCAACTCAGAATGCTACCGATACTGGGACTGCAGTTGTTCCTACAACTACAATAGGATCTCAAAATACATTATCTCTAACATTTTTTTTTTTTTAAGAAAAAAGTTTTCTCAGTGTTTGAAGACAACAATGATAAGCTTGTTCTGCTAACAGTAGATTGAATTGGGAGGTGAGAATCCTTGCAGAGCCATGTTCTCTGGGATTTCAAGTTGGAAAACTGTCGCACCAGCAGGAGCTTTCGGTCACATGTGCTGGTGTGTGGATTGTTTTATTGTACATTTACACAATAGAATATTTAGGAAAAGAAATTAAGTTTGGTCTTTATAATCTTTCAAAAGATAAGTATTGCTTCATATTTATCTGTATATACCTGGTACATACTGAATGAATATGCTTCAAGCTGAATTCTGTGCTTTAGGTACCATGATTGAAAAAGAGTGTCTTTCCAGGCTGGTGAAGTCCAAACAGCTTACTTCCAGTACCTCTTTAGGTCTTCTGCTGCAGCTGGATATTTGTTAAAAAGCAAAATGAAGAACCAAAGTAGGCAGCTTTACACTGTGTCAGCCCCCAGTTCTACAGTAACTTAGGTTTTGTCTTCATTTCTGCAGTGGTAGGTTTAAGCTCTTTATTAATTTAATTTTTATTTATCATAGCAATGTATGCAAATAGTTTCAAAAGTCCAGTGTTACTGTAATGTCACTATATGTATCTGAGATCATGCCATTTTATTCTTTCTGTTTCTGGCTTGTCTTAGCTTAATGTCCTCCAGACTCATCCACGTTGTTGCAAATGGCAGAATCTCCTTCTTCTTCAAGACTGAATAATATTCCATTGTGTGTATAGTATACATACATATAATTATATATGTATATGTACACACCTGTATATAATCTCACAATTTCTTTATCCATTCATTCATGTCAACAGACACTTAGGTTGTTTCCATATCTGGGCTACTGTGATTAATATTGCACTGAATGTGGGAGTGCAGATATCTCTTTGAGGTACTGATATTATTTATTTTTGATATGTACACAAAAGAAGGATTACTGAATAATATGTTAGTTATACTTTCAGTTTTGTTTTTCTTTTTTTTTAGACGAGGCAACCCTTGGTTGAGCTCACAGAGTACAAGGACCTTATCAGCTTACAATCCCTTATTTATTTTATTTTTTATGTCTACAGCACCTGGTCTTCCTAGGTGGTCTCCCATCCAAGTACTAACCAGGCCCGACCTTGCTTAACTTCCGAGATCAGACAAGATTGGGCTTGTTCAGTGTGTCATGGCCGTAGACTACTTTCAGGTTTTTGAGGTACCTCCATATTGTTTTCTATAATGGCCGTGTAAATTTTACGTTCCCATCAATAGTGTACAAGGCTTCCAGTTTCTCCACATACGTGCTAACACTCTATGTGTGGTGTGGTATCCCACTGTGGTTTTAATTTGCATTTCCCTGATTATCATGTTGAGCACCATTTCATATAATTGTTGGCCATTTATTTATCTTCTTTGAGAAAATATTCAGGTCCTTTGCTCTTTAGGCAATAAACACCTATCTTTGGAGATTACTTGCTACTAAACTTAGTTTAATGATACATGAAACTTTTGATTATTTCTGTACTTGTGGTTCCTCTGGATGAAAGTTTATATTCTTTCTTCTTGTTAGTTAAGAAAAATCCACTATTTTACCTTTAATGGTACATGTTTAGAATATCTATTTTACGTAGAAATCACCTGAATATACATATATATACACAATTTAAATAGTACTCAAATGTTATAATATAGAAGTTTTAGGGGAAGTCAGACT
>NW_011888859.1:2738527-2739104 GCF_000151845.1 Pteropus vampyrus | reverse complement strand
CCCTTATTTATTTTATTTTTTATGTCTACAGCACCTGGTCTTCCTAGGTGGTCTCCCATCCAAGTACTAACCAGGCCCGACCTTGCTTAACTTCCAAGATCAGACAGGATTGGGCTTGTTCAGTGTGTCATGGCCGTAGACTACTTTCAGGTTTTTGAGGTACCTCCATATTGTTTTCTATAACGGCCGTGTAAATTTTACGTTCCCATCAATAGTGTACAAGGCTTCCAATTTCTCCACATACGTGCTAACACTCTATGTGTGGTGTGGTATCCCACTGTGGTTTTAATTTGCATTTCCCTGATTATGATGTTGAGCACCATTTCATGTAATTGTTGGCCATTTATTTATCTTCTTTGAGAAAATATTCAGGTCCTTTGCTCTTTAGGCAATAAACACCTATCTTTGGCGATTACTTGCTTCTAAACTTAGTTTAATGATACATGAAATTTTGATTATTTCTGTACTTGTAGTTCCTCTGGACGAAAGTTTATATTCTTTCTTCTTGTTAGTTAAGAAAAATCCACTATTTTACCTTTAATGGTACATGTTTAGAATATCTATTTTACGTAGAAAT
>NW_011888859.1:2734238-2736282 GCF_000151845.1 Pteropus vampyrus | reverse complement strand
TTATCCCTGCTTCTTAGGCAAATTTATTTACCTTCTTTGTGCTCCAGGTTTCTCATCTGGAAAAATGAATGGCAATAAAGTTATCTTTCTCAGTCAATTGTTCTGAGAATTAAGTTAATGTCCAGCAGTGTATAGCAATAAGGTAAGCAGTATGAAAATGCTTGTAATTATTGTTATTATGCTGAGTGAAACAATTCAGTGGAGAAAAGAAAGAGATGATACAGGAGAGAATGTCCACAGTGATGTCTTTAATTCAATGAAGATAGGCAGGTGGGATATGGTGCCAGAGTGGAAACTTCGGGCGTGTCCACACAAGCAGGAAGCACAGCAAAAGACATGGTTGCAACAGCGGGGCAAAGCATGAGGGAGATATGATGGAGGCAGCATGGGAAAGTCTTTGGCCTGCTTATGTTTCCAAGAACTAGGAAAGGATGTCATCACCAGGAAGTGAGAATAAGGAAGAAAATATTGGAGGAGAAAAGAGGAAAAGGTGTGATATTGTCATCTCAGAGAGCAGTAGAACAAATTAACAAAAGCCATCGGGTTGATTCAGAAGCTGGAATCTGAAATACCGAATATCATGACAGAGAATGTTATTGACATAAACTGAATATATTCTTTTTATGTTTTTGTAGGATTTTAGATTTAGGACTAAATTTCTCTTTCCGTTGCATTTAAATCCCATATACAACTTTGTGAAGTGGCTATTATAGTTTTTATTCTTTTTATGTCGCATTCATTAAAAATAATGTTATTTTTCCACTGGAATATTGTAGTTACATACTTAAAAATTCAAAAAAATTCTTAGTGGATATAAGCACATTATTTTACTTGTATACCTGCTTTATGGATATCTGTGAATTTGGATTTAATGGTAAAATAAAACAGTAGAGAAATTTAGCAACACCTGAGCCCACCTGAGCTTACAGGTTATGAATAATAAACAAAACCAGTCACACAGGTTCTGTAAATACAGACAAGTTAGAGATTTGAACATAACCAGGATTACTAGGACAGAGAACGTAAAAGAAGTTACGGTATATTTAAGGAGTTCATATAAGAGATAAATTATGTAATTTCAGCTGGATAAAGGGGCAGGCAAGAAATTAAGTGGTTAAAGTTCAGGAAAAATATGTTAGAATTAATAAAATATGGAAAAGGCTAAGATATTAGAAATGACATGTTCTGTGAGTAAGTGGCTGAGCTAAGTTAGGGGACAATATTATGGAGTAAAGGAGATCTGGGAATTTGTATGTTGGATGGGTTATTCATTTAATGCAAAAATAAATCTTTATTTCAAGGTAATAATATTCAGGTGTAGGTGGAATCACATTTGTATGTATCCTTAAATCTTAGAAGATGTGGTTCATCATTTTTTTTTTTTTTTTTTTACCATAAGCTCCAGCATTCTATCTTTTTAAAAGGAAGATTCATAGTGAGGCAGGCTTTACACACTTAAGATCATTGTATGATATAGAGATATAATTTTTGATGTAATGAAGATTATAGGTGTAAACAAGACCTGGACATTTTCCTCTTCACACTCAAGTGGCTTATTCTCAGTGTATTCCGTTATGTGTGAAAGAAAAATTAAGCATCGTTTTGCCTCTGAGAATAGCAATTTATTAATTTTTCTCTTCTGAAGAATGCATTTTGAGGAGTTTGATATTTTTAGAAATAGGAATTTGAAATTGCCATTCACATTGGAGAGATGCTAAAAATCAAATGAGTATATTATAAAAACTAGTGATAAATCTCATTTGACTTTAAAGTATTAAAATTATATAAAAAATTCCTTTTATTTATGAATGATGCATAAAATTCTCCTTTTCTTATATGAAAGAGTATTTAGTAGATCACCGATTATCTAGTTTACAAAATAAAAAGTATGCAAAGCACTTCTAATGACTGATGAAAAGAAATATTGTAGTCTCTTGCAAGAAAAATATTGTGTGAGCAAGGCCAATTTACCTATTTGTCATGGTATTTCTAACTTTACTTTGTAAAAGAATGACAGGTGAGCGACCTGCACTGTTATTTTCTT
>NW_011888859.1:2733879-2734188 GCF_000151845.1 Pteropus vampyrus | reverse complement strand
ACGAAAGTTTATATTCTTTCTTCTTGTTAGTTAAGAAAAATCCACTATTTTACCTTTAATGGTACATGTTTAGAATATCTATTTTACGTAGAAATTACCTGAATATACATATATATATATACACAATTAAAATAGTACTCAAATGTTATAATATAGAAGTTTTAGGGGAAGTCAGACTAGAAGCAGATATCTCAGAAATATTATTAAGTATTTTCTTATAAAGCCAGAGGGTGGCAAAATTAAAAACTCAGAAATATTTTATAGCAAGATCTTTACTTGAACTGCTCCTTAGAAATAATATTTTTTATT
>NW_011888859.1:2701796-2733681 GCF_000151845.1 Pteropus vampyrus | reverse complement strand
GAGAGCTTATCCTTTGAAACAGAGTCCAAAATATAAAGCACTATTATCCAGAGCATTATTAGCATAGCATAGACATTTTGTTAGTTTTCACATTGGATTAGATTCATGCCCAGCTTCCACTTGGTGTTGGAAATAAGTCCTGCCAACAGCTTTGAAAAAGTGACTATAGTGGCTTCTTATTCTGTTTTCTTGTCTGTATTTAATTAAAAATAAAAGTTACTTATCTACTGAGATGTTTATCCAGTGATATTCTACTACAAATTTAAACTCTTTAAAAGTAACCTTTCCTAGTAACACACATGATACTTTTCATATGTGCCTGCCTGATTGATACACTTAAATTTTGTGTCAGTGTTGAAATAAGGGTAGAGGAAGTATTAGTTGGCTTAACTATGAGAGTTCACTTAGGACTTTGTAATAAGTGGCAGTTTAATAGAAGACTATAACTTTGTTATGGATAAACCTATAATATAATCAAATTTTAATTTTAATCTGAGCTATTTGTAAACCATCAAGCTCCTCATATACAATTACAATGTTCCAGGTGTTGAAGCTATTTTATTTTAATAATCATAAAGCCAATCGAGTCATGATTTCAGATCTAACTAATTGGCTTTATTAAGGCAGTATTTTCTGCATCTTCATTTGAGTTTAAAAATGAGTCCATTATTTTAACAAAGAGGCAAAATTAATTCTTGTCTGCATCCTGACATCTTGATGGGCTTGATATTTTGGATAAGAATTATTCTTGCTTTATTAAGAAGAACTAGCAAACATGTTTTAAGTGTTAAATGGAATTATTAATTCTCTTAAATAATTGAAGTAGTTAATAAAGTTTCCAATAAGAATAATAAAACAATGACTTTCATTATTAACATTCACTCTTTCTTTTATCTGTAATCAGTCTGGATATATAAAGTGAAAGTGGATGCTACTCTTCTTACCCAAATAGTGAGTCCTTTACAGAGCTGTATAATTTGCATAAGTTTGCTCTTTTCATGAAGAAATGTGGCATTTTGCTTCTTGCATCACTTATGAAATTTATGAAATTTAACGGATCAAATTTGGCTTGAACTAGAACAAAAGCTAAGAATTTATTTCACCAAATTGTCCTATCTAGACAATAACTTCCTTTTCTGTGCCCATTGTAAGGAGTCTCTCTCTCTCTTTGTTTTTCTGTCTCTGTCTCTACCTCTGTCTCTGCCTCTGTCTGTCTGTCTGTCTGTCTGTCTCTCTCTCTCTTTGTATTTTATGCCTTCTTTTAGCTTTGGCTTTCTTATTCCGTATGAAGCCAGGATTAGCTACCATGTGTTTGCTTTTTTAGACAATGGGACAAACTTCTCAGTAGGTCCTTGAGCTATATCTGGGACTCCCCTCTTGGTTTCTTATGGTACACTCTGGACTATAAATGGAAAACCATATTTTATAATGGTATCCAAGGAATCTTAACATAATTTTGAAAGGTAAGTCCCTGTCTTCTGGTAAAAACTTAGACAAAATTCCTCTTTCATCTCTTTCAAAAATGAATATCCACTCTTTTGCCTAAGACAGAGAAACATTCAGGTATCCCTAAGCACAATCAAAATTTGTGAACTCAAATATGCTTAGTTACTTTCTTAATAAAGTTGATAAAATTATTTAATTATTATGTCGATAATCACTATTTACAACAGGTTGGTAAATGGTAGTACTGGAGAGAAAGTGTGACTTGTTTCTTAATTTCTTGTTTTAATTATCATTAAGAGATTTCTAATCCACACTACAATTTTAAATTGTGGCAGATACTGAAATTCAGCATACAACATAGACTTCAAAAAGTTCTTGCATTTTGATATTGCATGTTTATACAAGAGAAAAAAATTTTATCTGACTAAATAAATTCCTACGTTTATTAATTCCTTTTTTTTTTTTGTACACCAGTTTCTTACCTACACAAAACAGTACTGATTTAATGGTTCAATTCAACTGATAATTACCTTTTCCATCATTATGTACTTCTATAGGTAGAAGAATAACGGCAAGAAACAAAAAATACATTTTTACTGTTTTTATTTTTACCTATGTAGTTAGCTCTATTGGTACTCTTTATTTCTGCATGTGAATTTGAGTTACTGTGTTGTATAATTTTATTTCAGCCTGAATGTGAATAACATTGGTGTCACGGGCTGGATCTTATCCCTCCAAAATTCATATGCTAAAGTCCTAACCCCCAGTCCCTCAGAATGTAACTATATTTGGAGATAAGGTCTTTAAAGTGGTAAAAATTTAAAAAGACACATTTAAGGAGGGCCGTAATTCAATATAACTGGTGTCCTTCTAAGAAGAAGATATTTAGACACAGACACATGGAAGGACCATGTAAAGACAAAGGCAGAAGATAACCACCTACAAGCCAAGGAATCATCCCTACGGACACCTTGATTTCAGACTTCTAGCCTTTATAACTATGAGAAAATATACTTGTGTTGTTTAAGCTACCCAGACTGTGGTACTTTGTTGTGGAAGCCCCAGCAAACTAATTCAACTAGCAGTGAGGACAACAGTTAGGTGTCTTATAAGAGAAATATAGGTGAGGAGTGTTGAGTTTAAGATACTGAGAAGACAAATAAAAATATCAGGACTCAGTTATAAATATGTGTGCAAAGCTGAGGCCTTATCAGAAAAGAAAAGGAGAGTCAAATATTTCATTTTTTAAATGTGATAAATTTGAATATATTTATATGCTGGGGGGGAAAAAAACAGTAGAAAAGAAGGTGAAAATAAAAGACAGAGACAGGCTTTGTAAAGTTTGGTCTCTAAAGAAGTGGGCAGATGTGGATTTTAGAGAATGAGTAAAGGAATTGGTCTTAGTCCTGAGGAAGAACATCTATCCTTTTAAGCTTAAGTGGTAAACTGTTAAGGGTTAGAGAGAATGCAGCTACCTATGTTCATAGAGAATCAGTAGTGAGCTTTGGGAATTTCTGCTGTGCAGTTACCCTTTTCTGGTAGAAATAGAAAATAAGTTTATTTTCTAAGGAGGAAAATTGGAGAGTACTGGACTGGGTTAGAAGCCTTGAAGAGACTAATAAAGATTTGCTGGATATAGAATTCTTGGTTGAAGGGTTAGTTCTCTCAGCACTTTGAGTATGTCATCCCATGGTCTTCTGGCCCCGATGGTTTCTGATGAGAAGTCAGCTGTTAATCTTATGAAGGATACTTTCATGTGGTGAGTCACTTCTCTCTTGCTGCTTTCGAATTTCTATCTTTCTCTTGGTCTTTTAAAAATTCGATCCAATATATCTAGATGTGTGCTTTTTGAATTTATCCTATTTGGAGTTTATTCAGCTTCCTGTATGTATAGATTACATTTTTTCACCAAATTTGAGAAATTTCTGACAATTATCTACAAATTTTCTTTCTACATTTTTCTGTTTTTCTTCTCTTTCTGGGACTCCCATTATGAGTATGTTGGCACATTTGATGGTCTTCCACAGGTCTCTGAGGCTCTGGTGTTCATTTTTCTTCATTCTTTTTTTTCTATTCTTCAAAATAGATAATCCCATTTGACCTATCTTTAAGTCCACTGATTATTTCTTCTGCCAGATCATACCTACTGTTTTCTTTCCAGTGAATTTTTTCACTTAAGTTATTGTATTTTTAACTCCATAATTTCTTTTTGACTCTCTTATTCTTTTATAATTTGTTCCTTTTATTGACATTTGGTGATATCAACAAAATATCAGTTTTATACTGATACTGTTCTTATAACTTAAATTCTTTAGACATAGTTTCCTTTTTTCTTTGAACATATTTATAATAATAGACTGAAATTTTTTTCTAGTAGATTCATAATCTGGCTTCCTCAGGGACAATTTTTATTTCCTGGTTTTTTGTTTTTTTTATACCTTTGGCTGGGCCTTATCCCGTTTCTTTACGTTCTTTGTAAGTTTTTGTTGAAAATTGGACATTTTAAATAATATAATGTGCCAACTCTGGAAATTAAAACACTCTCCTCCCACTCCTCAGCCCCCTAACAGGGCTCATTGTTCTTGATGTTTGTTGCTGTTGAGGGTAATGTTGTCTCATGGTTCACTGACTCTTCTGGACAAATTTTTTAAAATCTGTATTCCTTGCCATGTGCAGCAACTGAAGACTCTGCTCAGTTAGTTTAGTGGCCTGAAGTTCAGTCATTTTTCTTGAATAAATTCTTGAATTTTTTGAAAACTTTGAATTAATTTTCAGGGTTCAAAAAGTTGATTTTGATCATTTTACTCCAATGTTCAGATTATTTTCATAGAGGAGATTTTTATTTGAACGACAGCTTGTGATTTAAATTGTCCCATAAAAGATTTTATTTTGCTTTCTACTCAGCACCAAAGCCAGGAGAATGTGTATGTGTGTGTGTGTGTGCACATGCACACGTGTGTGTGTAGGTTTTACTTATTCTTTACATTCACTTTTAAAACAAAGCTATAACTCTCATGAGGTCCGCATTTTTTCAGGTGTATTTTTTTATCTGCATTTCCATGAGGGAACACTAGGTTTCATCATATATTTTTTTGTTCTTCAGATCAGAAAATTGGAAGCTCAATGTCATAATAACTTAGACCCTCAGAGAAAGTTGTCCTCAACACTTTATTTCTCCCTGGGATTTCTATCTATTAGATTTTTGCCTTTGTAGATCATTCAAATTCTTGCCAGTTATGCAACTATCTAAAATTCACTTTATCTAGTTTGAGTTGACATGTTGAGAGTTATTCAAATTTTCCATGCATTAAACTATCGGAAATAGAAATCAGATGTTTGTTTATGATGAATAATTACCCTAATACTTCTCTTTTTTTTGTTTCACCTCCCAGTAGTAATTAAACTTTAAAATCAAAGTCTCTAAATTAATTTCGCAGTGGAATTTATTTTTAACTCTGGGTATTATTTATGCCAATACTACCATTTCAGAAATATTAGAAGGGTTTTCCATTACATTTAGTTATATACTTTAATCCTGTTAAGTAAATAGGTTAAGTAAGAAAGGGAGCTGTCCATGACTTGATCTGTTGGAGAGTGGTACAATGACGAAGGCACCACTTAGCAATCTTGCTCACACATTAAAATGTTACCACTATTACTTACATATATATTACTATTATTAGACTATCTATATTATATTTTTTGCTCACAAGACACAAATAAACTGATAATGTAATATAATACACATTTAGATATTAGTCTAGTCCAGAGGTATAAAATTTATTTACACATATGTTGCAACATTCACCTTTTATATACATTGAGTTTATGGCTAATCAATCACGACAATTTAACATGGGCAGTCCCTGCTAACTGATCATAGTCGGCGTAATATGGGAAACTTACTTCTATCCATGATTAATGAGTACTATATTACTATTTAGAGTGCAAAACCCGAAAGAGAAATAACCAACTCTGCAAAGGTGCCTTAAAAAAAGGCATCTCAAATTGTTAAAACTAGAACTGTTTTATAAATGTATTTATATTCTTATTGATTTATTGTAAATATTTAAGCAATTATTTGATATAATCTAGCTTTCTCTTACTTTTAATCAAATATAATAAAAAATTCTCAATTCAAGTTTTTAAAGAATACATCATGGATTACAGGTGTCAAAATACTTTGGTGGTCAAGGTCAAATGTATATTGTTGTGGTGTCCTGGAAAGCCACAAGTTGGTGTGGAGTTGAGTTTAAGATGAGCAAATCAGTGTTGTAGGAGGCACCTAAGATATATTACCAATAGTTAATTTGAAGATGCTGTAATTTTGCAAAGAAAGTACTAAATATAGAGTTGTAAAGGTAAAGATGGGTCAGAATTTTGGAAAATAGCCAAGGTAAAAAGAGATGAGATTTTCTTGAGCTGTTTCTCTAGGATAATTGGACTTACATAAATTTATGATATAACCTCATATATACTGTGTGCAAACTCCTTGACCATAGAAAATATTATCATTTTTATTTTACAAGTTAATCCAAATAGTTTTGCTACATAAGAAACAAGCACCTCATCATATTGATGAATATGCTTAATAGAAACATTTTTGAGAGCTTAATTGCTATTTCTTTTATATATAATAAACCCGAAATCATTTTCAATTTTAGTGCTAGAAGTATTTTTTTAATATGTGGCTTTGGTTTATCAAAGTTCTATATTATAATACCATTTAATGCATAATCTATTTTTTCTGATGTTTTAAAATAAATTATTCTTTCTCTAGCTGGTTGCTATTCCAAATCGTTATCCTGTATTTCAGAATCAAAAAAAAGATAACATTAAATTAAAGTATTAGATCTTTGAGGTCAAAGCCAGATAATGTTCAATAATAGATAAATCATTGAGTATTTCCTGTGATGCAGCATTGTGATAGATTCTCATTAAGCAATTGTGAATAAAAGAGACATTGTCCCTGCACTCACAGAGTTCATAATCTCATAAAGATACAGACAATAAAACAGATAATTATAATAAATGATGATGTCAAAGAAAAGCAAATCTGAACTCATGTATGAAGAGCCTTTATTCAGAAGGATTGTTGCAATAAAGGGAAGGGGTTACTGTTAGGGGGAGAAGGACTATGGTGATAGGGAAGGGTTCCTGACCTTGAGCTGAGATCAAAGGGCAGGCAGAAAAGGGTTTTTCTTGTGTTGAGAGGAGTAAATGAAGTGAGAAAGAACCAGATGGGGGAGGGGGAATGAAATGAGGTGGTATGACTGTAGAGTTTTTGCCCTAGGGCCAGTGATTCTCCCCAGAGGGGCCCTTCAGGAAAGAAGATTCTATTGTGATGTTCCAAAAGGACCAGATTTCAGTGGCTGGGGGGGGAAGGGAGAAACTCGCTTAAAGTTTGGTCAAATCAAGTTAGTGGACATTTTGTTCGGATTAATCAGTGGAGACAAACAGTTGAGCTCATCATTTATGAGACAAAAAAAAATGTGAGCCTGCAAGGTCTGTGTCCGGCTGCATCCTAGGCAGAGAAGTGAGTCTACCCATGAATCTTAACGAAGTCATATGAAGAAGGGTAGGTTTTTTTTTGCACTAAGTTGTTTTCCAGAACACAAAGGGGTATTTCTTTAATTATGTCTGTTTTCCAGGAATGTGGAGCTCAGAAAATTGTAAATATCATTCTACATTGTGTATAATAAAAGTTCCGAAGGAAATTTGCAGAATTCTATGAGAACACAAAGGTACATCAGGGAAGAAATGAGTCTCAAGCTCTACTTTCAAGAAGAAATTAAAAAGGCAGAGATCACTGAATTAAAAGTCAAGGTATATATCATTTGCAGGCAGAGGAAATAACCTCATACTTAAAAGAGCCAAAAATATGTCATTCACGGATTCGTGGAATTGTACAACTAGAGTTTCAGTTTTTGGGGTGTCCTCACAGTGGTAGCTTCACTAAGCAGAAGCACTTGGGAACCAGAGAGTGGCTGATGTTTATTCATTAGGTCTAGTCCCTGGCAAGACTCCAGGCCTTAATAATGAGGTTTGACAGGAATTATGTGAGGACTAAGTCCGGAATTCAGAGCACAGCTCAGTGTTAGGCAGAATGACAAGGATAAACATATGGCCAAGACACATGCAGGAAGGGGAGAAAGCAATGGGATTCAGGTTTTCCAGCATGTCAGAATCTGGGCAGAAAGAGTGTTGGATGGGAAAGCAAACAGTTTGGATCAGCAGATTTCAGGCTCAGGGAAAAAGGATTTATTACAAGACCTCTGTCTTGATGTTAGTAGTATTATCTGCTAAGCTATTTCCTGTGTCACTCAGATTTAACTCAGAATCTGAAGCAGCACTTTGCCATCAATAATAATTAAGCACTGTGCTGAATAATTTGTATAAACTCATTTAATCCCCCAACAACCTTTTGAGTTAGGTATTGTCATTATCTTCATGTATTTAGAGGTGAAGAAACAGGACAGAGACATTTAATCACTCACCCAGGATCAATGGGTAATTAATGATGGAGCTGGGCTTACAAACTCAGGCCATCTTGCCCTAGAACCTAAGCTCTTCAGCATCACACTATGTTGCCACTTAACATTGTGGTACCATGGCAACCAAAGTCTGGGGCAAAAAAATTTACCTTGAGGCTTGTAGGGATGTGATCTAGCCTGAAGATTAAATGCAGAGTACACCCTGACTCGGGTCTTTTTGGTCAAGTTACACAGGGCTCCTTCCAGAGATCTGAGACTCATACTTTATCAGAGTAGAGGAGAGAAGACATCAGTCCTTTCTAAATGCAAATGGTTGTGGATGAGTTAAATGTATCCTCAAGTCTTCAACACTTGTTTTTCAGCTCTTTTCTAGCACTTAGAAGAAGATAGAAAACATTGAAGATCCCTAAAGAGAGTCCACAGGGCATTAAAATGAGAGGAATGTATCAAGAAAACCCCCCACCACCCCACACACCTGTCAATGAAGTTTATGTTAGGCTCAAGGGAGACCTGAATTTAAAGCCTGTTTGCTGTGTGTTACAGCTGCTACTGATAACGTGGACAAGATGGATGGTCCTATCTCTGATTACCACTGTCTCCTGGGTAGTAAATCTGCATTGATATATACAGTTTCAGCAAATCATCATCTTTTTAAAAATCCAAAAAAGTATTTTGTGTCTGAAGATAAAATGTATAGGATATTTGTTCTTGGATTTTTATGGCAGTTGTTAAATTTTTAAACAGCTGATTCCTCCAGAATTACAATGAAATGTATTAATATTGGTCAATTAACTGAGCTACTGACTCATCAATCTATCTGTTTTTCTCTTTTCATGAGACTTTTTATTTGAGAATGCCTCAATGTAATCCACAGAGTACTGGTATATTTATTGTTATTTCATAGTCATTTTGATTCGGAGTAATAGGAAGAGGATTTCTGTCTCGAACTTTAAGAACTTCATCTAATAACCATTGTATCCCTCTTTCCCATCAAGATTGTTTTAATATTTTTCCTACTGTACCTACTATTTCGACCTTAGCAGAATTAGACGTTTAACGGTGAAATTGGTATAAAAATACAATTTTGCCCGTAAAGTGGGCACAGAATGCTTGATCACAGGAATGCTGTTTGTGCTAGATAACTCTCTTTTTCATAGTTCGTCCATATTTCCTGAGCCTCATTCATATACCGAAAATGGTTTGCTATTTCTTTTATGTGCCTTCCCCACTCGCACAGAGCTCATTGAACGCCTCTGCCTTCAGCAGCCGCTGCTTCTGCTGGTGAACAAAGGGTGCGACTGAGTCTGGCGAGTTACACTGTCGCTGCCTGAGGAACTCCCCTCAACTATTAACGCCTCAACCATTTTTTAAAAATTAGCATTTATCTGACATCATAAAATTACAGAAAAATATAAGACAGGCTGTAATACGCAATTGGCAACTACATCATAATGAACAATCATTAGTATATTGGCTTCATATTTTTAAATAAAACTTTACATTTACATATACATTATATTAATATTAAGTGAAAAATTTTATTTAATGTCTATTTCCAAAATTTTCCTTCATTTCTACTTCCGTACTCCCCTGACAACCACTGTCAAAAATATAGTGAGCTTATTTCAGTTTTCATACTTTCATATATCTGCAGATGACCATAAATGAGGTATAGTTTTGCATATTTTGAAAAAAATTCCAACGATACATAAATTGCATATGTCATTCTATAATGTTCTTTTTCATTTAACATTTTGTTCTGAGATCTATATAATATCCCAACCTTTTTATGACTAGTAATATTTCTTATTGGCTCCACAATTTTATCATTAAAAATGGGATTAAACAGGTTGATTTGCTATAGGCAAGGATTATAAAAGCAGTCTAACAAAAAAAAGCATGACAACCACGGACTCAAGATGGAGGGGCGCAGACATAGTGTTCCATAATAATGCTAATCGTTACAAAAAAATGCTGACTTGAAGTGTATTTCAGAGGCCAGCTGCTAAGGAAAACATCTGAGTGTTTCCTTACTGAATGGAGGGAGTCTCCTGGGGTGATGACCCCAGACTGCTATACCTTCAGGCTGGCTCAGCCCAGGTCTGTAAATAAAAAAGAGCAAGTCTGCCTGTGAATGGGCAGTCCACATACACCACCCATAATTGAGAGTGCTGTGCAGCCACTTTTCCGAAACCACCCACTGGGCACAGAGGTAGAAAAGGGCATATTTCATGTGCCTCCATCTGGCCAGCCTCTGTTTCTTTTCAAAATAATACAAGTCCCTCAAAAACCTATATTGTCCCCTACCTATTGTTTCTATAAGCCCTATATGCTAGTAAACATCTCCAAAGTTCTTTCCTGCGTACAATTTTCAAGTCTGAGGTATTTCTTGGTTTCCTAGCTCCCATGGACTTTTTCTTTAAACTTGGTGGCGGCCACATTGAGCCCATCTGAGATAGCAGTGTCATTGTTGGGGCTGATCAGGGTCTGATGTCGCCTCAATGGTAGTGGGCAGGGAGATGGATAATGACGACACAGAAGTGTAGTTAGCATTATCCCTCGGTTCTTCAAGTGACGGCACTGAAGAATCACAGGTCATTGAGATTTAAGAGTTTTCGTAAAAGCATATTTTAGAAAGACGAAGAATGCCCCAAGGAGGCACATGATCCCAGAGCTGTAACCAACACAAAAAGGCCACAAAAAAGAGAACACAGAAGTTCAAAAAGGGCCCAGAGTAAGAATGTCTGTCTTATATTTGGGCCAGGATGGGGTGGTTCCAAAGGCATTTCTAGGTGATAGGCAAGTGAAGTCATTCTGATTGACACCTGGCTGCTATATAATTTTGCCTAGTGTGCATGTGCGTACCCAGAATACAGTCTATTATAATTAGAAACGTGAACTTCTAGGCATAAACATAGTATTATAATGACCTGCACAGATGTCTGTAGCCAGATTAGGCCAGCTAAGGTCAGGTGTAGCCAGATTAGGCCAGCTAAGACTATGTCCCTCCTGTCCTTTGTCTCTGGGGATGCAGGAGGGATTCTCTAACTACCAATCTGTAGTTAGATTTCTTTCCGTCGCCACGTATTTATTTGAACCCTTATGATGCCTTGATAAAGGCAGCCAAAAGCAGCCCACACATACTTATTCTCTACCTTCAGAGTTCAGGCTCAGTGTCTTTCAATTAACTGCGGGCATCTGTTTGACCAATTGCATCATGTCTGGGTAATATGATTATTCAGTGTTCCTGCCTGTGCTATGCTACATTTTGGAACACTGTGGTCTTTCACCCCACCCTGGTCCTCGAGACTGGGAATTTCTTAATTAGAAGGGCTTGATTTTGCTCATCTTTGTATCACTATGCCTAGTCAGTGTGTTCATGGTATGAGAATGCCTCAATGTAATCCACAGAGTACTGGTATATTTATTGTTATTTCATAGTCATTTTGATTCGGAGTAATAGGAAGAGGATTTCTGTCTCGAACTTTAAGAACTTCATCTAATAACCACTGTATCCCTCTTTCCCATCAAGATTGTTTTAATATTTTTCCTACTGCACCTACTATTTCGACCTTAGCAGAATTAGACGTTTAACGGTGAAATTGGTATAAAAATACAATTTTGCCCGTAAAGTGGGCACAGAATGCTTGATCACAGGAATGCTGTTTGTGCTAGATAACTCTCTTTTTCATAGTTCGTCCATATTTCCTGAGCCTCATTCATATACCGAAAATGGTTTGCTATTTCTTTTATGTGCCTTCCCCACTCGCACAGAGCTCATTGAACGCCTCTGCCTTCAGCAGCCGCTGCTTCTGCTGGTGAACAAAGGGTGCGACTGAGTCTGGCGAGTTACTGTCGCTGCCTGAGGAACTCCCCTCAACTATTAGCGCCTCAACCATTTTTTAAAAATTAGCATTTATCTGACATCATAAAATTACAGAAAAATATAAGACAGGCTGTAATACGCAATTGGCAACTACATCATAATGAACAATCATTAGTATATTGGCTTCATATTTTTAAATAAAACTTTACATTTACATATACATTATATTAATATTAAGTGAAAAATTTTATTTAATGTCTATTTCCAAAATTTTCCTTCATTTCTACTTCCGTACTCCCCTGACAACCACTGTCAAAAATACAGCGAGCTTATTTCAGTTTTCATACTTTCATATATCTGCAGATGACCATAAATGAGGTATAGTTTTGCATATTTTGAAAAAAATTCCAACGATACATAAATTGCATATGTCATTCTATAATGTTCTTTTTCATTTAACATTTTGTTCTGAGATCTATATAATATCCCAACCTTTTTATGACTAGTAATATTTCTTATTGGCTCCACAATTTTATCATTAAAAATGGGATTAAACAGGTTGATTTGCTATAGGCAAGGATTATAAAAGCAGTCTAACAAAAAAAAGCATGACAACCACGGACTCAAGATGGAGGGGCGCAGACATAGTGTTCCATAATAATGCTAATCGTTACAAAAAAATGCTGACTTGAAGTGTATTTCAGAGGCCAGCTGCTAAGGAAAACATCTGAGTGTTTCCTTACTGAATGGAGGGAGTCTCCTGGGGTGATGACCCCAGACTGCTATACCTTCAGGCTGGCTCAGCCCAGGTCTGTAAATAAAAAAGAGCAAGTCTGCCTGTGAATGGGCAGTCCACATACACCACCCATAATTGAGAGTGCTGTGCAGCCACTTTTCCGAAACCACCCACTGGGCACAGAGGTAGAAAAGGGCATATTTCATGTGCCTCCATCTGGCCAGCCTCTGTTTCTTTTCAAAATAATACAAGTCCCTCAAAAACCTATATTGTCCCCTACCTATTGTTTCTATAAGCCCTATATGCTAGTAAACATCTCCAAAGTTCTTTCCTGCGTACAATTTTCAAGTCTGAGGTATTTCTTGGTTTCCTAGCTCCCATGGACTTTTTCTTTAAACTTGGTGGCGGCCACATTGAGCCCATCTGAGATAGCAGTGTCATTGTTGGGGCTGATCAGGGTCTGATGTCGCCTCAATGGTAGTGGGCAGGGAGATGGATAATGACGACACAGAAGTGTAGTTAGCATTATCCCTCGGTTCTTCAAGTGACGGCACTGAAGAATCACAGGTCATTGAGATTTAAGAGTTTTCGTAAAAGCATATTTTAGAAAGACGAAGAATGCCCCAAGGAGGCACATGATCCCAGAGCTGTAACCAACACAAAAAGGCCACAAAAAAGAGAACACAGAAGTTCAAAAAGGGCCCAGAGTAAGAATGTCTGTCTTATATTTGGGCCAGGATGGGGTGGTTCCAAAGGCATTTCTAGGTGATAGGCAAGTGAAGTCATTCTGATTGACACCTGGCTGCTATATAATTTTGCCTAGTGTGCATGTGCGTACCCAGAATACAGTCTATTATAATTAGAAACGTGAACTTCTAGGCATAAACATAGTATTATAATGACCTGCACAGATGTCTGTAGCCAGATTAGGCCAGCTAAGGTCAGGTGTAGCCAGATTAGGCCAGCTAAGACTATGTCCCTCCTGTCCTTTGTCTCTGGGGATGCAGGAGGGATTCTCTAACTACCAATCTGTAGTTAGATTTCTTTCCGTCACCACGTATTTATTTGAACCCTTATGATGCCTTGATAAAGGCAGCCAAAAGCAGCCCACACATACTTATTCTCTACCTTCAGAGTTCAGGCTCAGTGTCTTTCAATTAACTGCGGGCATCTGTTTGACCAATTGCATCATGTCTGGGTAATATGATTATTCAGTGTTCCTGCCTGTGCTATGCTACATTTTGGAACACTGTGGTCTTTCACCCCACCCTGGTCCTCGAGACTGGGAATTTCTTAATTAGAAGGGCTTGATTTTGCTCATCTTTGTATCACTATGCCTAGTCAGTGTGTTCATGGTATTTAAGTACTTAATTAATATTTTTTGGCTAAATACATCACCTTGGGTTAAAGAACTAGCCATTATACAGCTCATCGAACCATTAAGAGAATTCTTGTTTACACTTACCCGTTCTGTGCTTTCTTTTTGACTGTAAAATTAAGAGGTTGGTTGAATTGCCTTTCATATCAGGTATTCTATATATTCCTAATGATCTACGTTGTTCTCGTTTCACATTCAGACAACTTCCCCACAGAATAGGAAACGAAAGGTAGAAGTGAAAACAATGAAGAAAATAATATAAACATTTCTCACTCCTTTTCTTCCTTTCTTTGTTCATTCATTTGAAAGTATGCATTGCTTTCTCTTGCTAAATTCTTCAAAAAACTTTCAGAGAAGGATCCATGTCTTCAGTGAGCTCTCATGAAAGTTGTGAATATAGTCTCATTACCAAATTAGTATGCTTTAACATTTTATGTCCTATAATAGTAATGAGTCCAAAGTGCTAGGAGAAGAAAAATATTAACTTCCTAAAAGAGATCAGATAAAGAAGTTAACAGAAACAGAACATCTGAGCTGAGTTTGGAAAATACATAAGAATGTATAATATAAAAATGAAAGTCTACAGAAGGACATTCCAGGCAAAGGGAGAGCTTGCACAAAAAAGTCATGAAGTTATACAAATAATAGACTTGTTTGGTTCAGGAATTGAAAATCCATCTGGGGTACAGAATGACTTTTTTCCTAAGAGTGGTAAGAGATAAGATGGAGAAGAGACAGCATTCGATTTGTTTTAATCCTTGTTGGTCAAGAAAAAAAAATATTTGTGACTTTATAATTTCTTTCTCCTAAGTAGTTTTATTGACCTGCTTTTATCCATTTCTTTATCTCATTTTTTAAATTCTTAGTTAAAGTAATTGTGCTGTGGCTTATGCATTTCCTATATGCAGGTACTTGTTTTTATATAATTCCATTATGATCTTTGATTAATTTATTTTCATAAAAGGCTCATAAGAAATTTTTGCAGGTTGATTCCAAAATTAACATGTTAAGGTGCTAATGCACGATATTGCATTTTCAAAGCAGAATTTATAAATTCAGCCTTCTTATTGTTTTCACCCAAATGAATATACTAAGCCAGCATTTCTGTAAGAAGGGAAAAGTGAATATTACCTGTTCAGCATTTCTGAAGAAAAACAAAGGAATTATTTTCTCCCAGAACGATCATAGAATAAGTAGCATGAATATCAGAGAGATGATTCTAGAACAGAGGAACAATGTTTGAAAATTGGAGATGGATATTCAGAATAACTGCCACAAAAAGCATTTGCTAGAGGACCAAGGTTCTCAGCTTAGATGTCGACAACCAAGAGTTAAAAGACTGGTGTAATAAATACCTCACAGTACTGATTACACTTTTTTCCCCCTATGCTATTTTTGGTGTGTTAGAATCATCTATATTGCAGACCTGCCTCTGACTTCTAATTAATTCTAGACTGCCATCTCAAGAGTCCATTTCTTTCCCACCTACAAGGAGACCGATAAATATCAGAAGGTGTTTGGCCATCTCAGCCTGTGCCCATTAGAAGGAGAATCTTCTGGGGTGCATTAATGCTGCTGCCTGGCAGAAGCCAGATGGGAAATGAACTGGTTCAGAGGCGCAGGGACAAGCAGTAAAACTACATTCACAGAGAAGAGAGCAAAGAAAGAGCCAAAAACCAGGGTTTGGCATTTGCTTTACACTTTTAAGCCATGACATGATGGGAGTTGCTGTGGGGTAGGATAATAAGTGTCTGAAAAGATTCAAAACAAAACAAAACTGAGCTCAATTTTCTCTGCATCAGTAGTCTGTTAGACCTCAGGCATTCCCTACACTAATCTACATTGTCTCTAATTCAATATTCTTACTGGCTTGACATTCAAAGATTTGGGAATTATTTGGTATGAACCTGCAAACAGGATCTTAGAACTCAACTACCCCAGTGTCCTCAGTTTGGAAGTACAGAATGTAAAGCAGATTCATACCAAATAATTCTGATGGCTTACAGTTCCATTGTTTGGTGGGATGTGATTATGGATGCTTCTCTAGCAGCCATATGTTTCAAGCAATCTAATGGGAGAAGGTGATTCTCCTCTCTCTCAAAAGTTTCTGGTAAGTTTTATGTTCAGTTTCTTATTTAGTCAATACTGGATGCTATGGTCTGAATATTTGTGTCCCCCAACCAAATTCACATATTGAAAACCTAACGCCCAATGTGATATTATTAAGAGGTGGGGACTTTGGGAAATGATGAGGTCATGAAGGCAGAACCCTCATGAATGGAATTAGTGCCCTTATAAAAGATGTCTAAGAAAGCTCTCTTGTTCCTTCTGCATTGGGAGGACATAGCAAAAAGATGGCCATCTAGGAAGGGGGTCTTTATCAGACATCAAATCTGTCTGCATCTTTATTTGGGGCTCTCTAGCCTCCAGACTGTGCTATATAAATTTCTATTATTTATAAGCTACCCAGTCTCTGGCATTTTGTTATAGCAGCCAGAATAGACTAAAACATAGGATTAATTTTTTGGAAGTAGTTTGTTGATATTTTACAAATCAGCTTGGAATGCCTAAATCCCATTTTTCCTTTAGTCCTCTTCATCATGGGTTCCCCACAAACTATTTAGAAGAGAAACAATAGCCAGGTGGGAAAGAACATATCTGGGCGCATTTCAGGTAACTCCCAGTGAATATATCTGTTGAAGACAATATTAGAAACTGGGAATCAAGTCCATGTGAGACATTCTGCTTATAGCATGTTGTTAAATTTCTTGGTTTAATACTTGATTTTAGCAGAGTAACACCTCAGTTGCAGGTGGAGAAGTGGTGTCACATAGAAGGAGAGGCCATGACTCTTGTCCTTTGTGGAGATAGGTTCTACATCATTTTCTACTTATGGCATAGGAAAAAAAATAGAAGAAATTTTTCATGACTGTTGACCTTTAAAAGCCAGTTGTCTAACATATTAGTAAAATACCACCCTTCCGATTTTTTTAAACTCATAGGGAGTATAAGTGTTTTTTCTCTATGAACTGAAGTTAAGGTACAGGAAGAAGACATTCAGTATTCTTTTACTTATAGTAGATTAGAGAAGAAAGACTGAGCATTTTAAATGAGGAGAAGTAGCATGAACTGAGGCACGAGAACCATCCTTGATCAAACTCTCTGAAGGGTCTTACCTGAAGATGTAGCAGATGGCCAGCTTTACAGGTGAACACACATTACATGTGATGAGTGCACCTAAGCCTTTATTTCCACAGTTAGAACTATGATTTCCCTTTCACATATCAGTGGGGAAGTTATTACATTAGCCTAAATATAATTTAAAGTCCAAGTTAGCCTTTCTCAAACATTTCGATTTAAAGGGTCAGGATAAAAATCAACGACAAAAATATTGGAGGTAATGAAGTAAGTAGTTACCTACTTTTTATTTTGCAAAGTAAGTACATGAAAACAAATAAAAATTTATGTATAAAAATAATATCATTATGGAACGATTATTTTCTTATGGATAGAATTGGTCCATGAATTCATATTTGAACCAATTGCCAAAGTTTTCCCTAACAGACTTCACTTTTTCTCTGCATACATGATATAAATGTTTATTTTTTAAATCCAAGAAGTAAAATATGATGAACAGGAAATCATAAGTATAATAAATGTCAACTACCATAAAACTATCTTGGTTAATGCAGGAAAATTTTTTTAGAAGTTTTAGTCAGACACTTCCCAGACTTTTTAGGACATGAAACAAAATTTCAAAGATTGATGTTTAAATGCTAATGAGAGATCAAGAAACGGTATCTTGATGGTAAAGGAAGAAAATCTGGCAGAATCTCTTCTCAAAAATCATGAATAAAATAGTACTTGAGAATTAGAAACCAGTTGGTCAATTTTCATGCTTCTGGAACTCAATTTGAGAGCACCTGGAGCACCAAATGTTAGTAGCAGTGAACATAGATTTGTCAGAAACGATTCCTCTCCAGCAACTCTAATTTTTGTCTCTAAGTAATTTACTTTGTGAACAGAGGAGAGTTGGCACAGGTAAATAGCATCCATTTTATTTTAATAAGATAATTAAAATATATCAAAATAAGTATAGAAAAAACATGGTCACATTGAACAGAATGACACCTATTGCACATTTTCAATCATACTTTACATATGTAGAAATAACCAAAAACATGCAAAATACGTACAAATGTGATTCAGTATCTTTTCTATCCAAATATAAAATATTACCATAGGGAGAAAGATTATAGGAGGTAAAATATGGACTGGTTTTAAAATCGGTGGTTATGGAAATAAGTATAAAATATACAAGAATTTTCAGGACTGATATAACCAAATAAAGCACTAAATAAAAAATAAATAAAAATTATAGTTTATGGTATTACCCATTTATCTCCTAATTTTCTATACCCAAGAATAATATCAACATTCTACAACCCAAATCAACCAATACTATTCACCAATTGATACTAAAATAATAGATATGTGAGGTTTAAGGCATTTTGCAAATATGCTATGATTTAAATTTTTTTCCTAAAAAATGAATCATAAGTGTAAAAAATATTATTTAAAAATTCTTCACACAATTATCACTATTTCTAATAATCTAGTGAAATGAAATTTTGAAGACATCTGTAATCTTTGTGCAATATTGTACACTGTTAAATCTAACATTAAAAAGTGCTAAAACCATCACTGTATGTAATCTACCCAACCTCTCTGCCACTCTCTCTATTTTACAAATTTTAAATAAATGAGACTCAAAGAGGTTGAATTGGCTTGGCTAAATCACACAGTAATAATGAGATAATGGCATCATTCCAGGTCTTCTTACTAGAACCTTGTTGCCCTTCCATTCTATTGCATTGAGCTTTAAGCTCTGGATTTGGAGGTGGAAGATGTCAGGGGAATAGGGATCCTTCACACTGAAACTTGGAGGTCTGGAGGAAATGACTCAGTCCACAGTTTATCAGTTCACAGGTGCCATCTAGAGGTAAGGAGACTTTAAAAAATATATTGTTTTCTACTTTCGTCTTTAGAGAAATGCTTGTTTTGGAGATAAAAGAAATAACTATACTCCTAATTCTTACTTTCAAAATAAAAGATATCACAACTAACATGAGGATTAATAGAAAGAAAAAATGATTAAATGGATTATTATCAACTTTAAATTCTCTTTACTAAATGTTTACTTTTGAGTTTTCTCTTTACTTTTGACTTATGCTCGCCCGGTACATTTTTTAAGATCTCCGATCTGTAAGTTTTAACAAATTTCTTATTTTTTCTGAAATTAAGGCTTCTTTCTCTAACTGTTGAAGTGCCTATACTTTATGCCTTTTAACTCTGTTCTCTCTCTTGAAATTTGTTCTGGCTTAACTTTTAAAAGAACCATTTACCATTTCTTTACATATGTATCTTGAATTGACTCTTCATAACTCACGACTCCTTTAAAGATGTGGCTTCCTCTTGGTGTGAAACTCTTATTTTTAACATTCTAAAAGCATGAGTATTATAGAATAAAGAATATAAATCCTAAAGGAAAGTTTTATTGCCTGATCTATATTAGCTGCTCAATGTCAGCCATTTTCATTTTTCATGTGAGTCATTAGAATGTTTATATACCGCCATGAAAATGAAAAACTCTCAATTTTGAAATAAAATCAAAAGTTTAAACTTAAATGAAAATTCTACATTAAAGTACAGGGATTTGAGCTAAAGACTTCTTTTAAAAATGGTAATCCACCATTTCTTTCTTTTGTTTTTTAAATATAGGTAGAACTTGCATACAATAAAGAATGTAAAGTACACTAATCATAGTAGAGTTCGGTGATTTTTTTGTTTGTCGCGTATCAACAATACAGATCAAGATGTAGATCACTTCCAGCACCCCAAAAGGCTTCCTATATGCTCTTTCCCATTTAACATCTTCCACCAGTGGTAACTAATATTTTGACTTCTGTAGCCATAGATTAGTTTGCCTGTTTTTGAACTTCATACCAGTTAGATCCTGATGGGTGTACTCTACTGTATCTGACTCTTTTGGCTCAATATTTTACATGTTAGATTCATCCATATTGTTTCATATATAGATGTGGTCAGTGCATTCTTATAGTGTATGACATTTTGAAAGCAGAAGTAATGATTCAACATTTACATTATTTTTACAAAAACATAATAAAGATAATATTTGCTAATATTTCCAAACAGTTTATGGAATAGAATGTTGCTAATGTTTTTACAAAAGCTTTTTTTACCACAATATATTTGTTTGTGTTCTATTTTCTCTTTTTTATAATTTTTTGTATTTATTCTGCTTTGTTTACTTTCTCTCTCATGACTAAAGTTATTTTATTTTTATTTTTTCCTCAAGAATACTCTTTTAAAAATTTTATTTATTTATTTATTTATTTATTTATTTGGTGACATTGGTTAACAAAATCCAGTAAGTTTCAACTGTACACTTTAACAGTAAGGCATATATACATTTACACTGTGTGTTCACCTCCCATAGTTAGATTTCTTTCTGTCACCACATATTTGACCCCCTTTACCTCGTCTACCTTCCCCCTCCTCCCCCCACTCTGGTAACTACTAGTCCATTGTCCATGTCCATGAGTCTCTGTTTTTCCTGTTCATTTGTTGCTTTTAGGTTTATATTCCACATATAAGAGTTATTTTAATTTTTAGAGGAAAAACTATAAAATAATTTTTATTCCTGTGAGTTCTATTTAAGAAGTACATTCATTTGTAAAACAAGATGTGTTCTTTATTTATATTGTTCATATAGTATTTACTATACATGAAATGATCAGAAATTGATTAAATAAAGAATGAAAGAAAATAATTACATTTAGTTTTTATAATTGAATTATAAGTGAATTCTAAAAATGCATTGTGGGTATTATTTAACATACTTTTGTAGACCATTAGAAATATTAATATTGAAAATAATCAATCTGATATAAAACAAAAATAGCTAACTCTGAAAACAATATAAGCGATAAAACATCTTTATTGTCAAAAATAAAAACTATAATAATGAATCTAAGAAAATTTTGACTTGATCTAAATGAAGGAAAAATAAAACATATTATGCTTAAAATGGCATGCAGTTCAAACTCTGACCTAGGAAAATTGAACTATGAAGAAAATATTCATAAAAGGAAACTCACAATGGGACGTTATATTTGGTAAAATTAGATGTCATTAACTGAATTGATAAATGTTTTATTGCAAAACATATTTGGAAAAGAATTTTTCCAGAAGAATATAATTTTATAAACTTCAAATGAAAACAAAAAATGTTTAAAGCTATCAATCAGAAATTAATTCCATAACAAACAACTAAAAACCTGCTTAAAATCAGCTTAGCTGATGAAATATTTATTTGTTTTATGCAATGAAAGCCTAAGTTTAGACTAAGTTGGGGTTTTTATAGCAGTACTGAAAGGACTCAGTCTCCTTTTTACTTCCTTTTTCAAGATATCCAATAGTCAGAATATTTCTTCAAGGTGGTAAAATAGCTGCTGCTTCTTCAATAATTTCCTCATACAAGGCAGAAAAAAGAGAAAAAGGAAGAAAAAAAAATCAAAAAGACATGAAGGACAAAAACCAAAAGAGCATTCCAGCTAAATCTATTTCGTGAAAAAAGCTCTTCTAGCACTCAGCTGAAGGTCTATAAAAATACCATTACATATGTAAAGAATTATGCTTCTTCCTAAGGTCAATGGATCCAGAACGTAGAGACTATGAATTAACTTTAAAGATTTAACAAAGGCTATTGGTATATACCTTGTCATTTCCAGGATAGAATGTGTATGGGGCAGCATTAAATATGAGATGGACTCAATAGATTCAGTAAGAGTGTGACAATGAACAAAAGAAGAGGAAAAAAAAAAAAAGAAGCAAAAACTGGAGTTTAGTGTTACAACTTGAACTTTGCATTGAATATAAAATTTCCAAACTTCATGCACATGTGAAGAGTTCTTAGAATGTAAATCAGGAGTGTGTCTATGTTCCTATATGTGTATGTGCCCACACAGGTGTGTGTGTGCACGTGTATTTGCAAACATGAGGATGGTAGAGACAGAAATTCTATATTCATAAGAGACCTGGGATTCTCAAGAAAAAAAGTATTTGACATACTGGGGAAGATATTCACTCTTTAGTGCCAAGCTATCAAGATGCGTAAATCACCTGTTAAACCCCCAAACAATATCTTGTTGGTTAAGAACCACACTTCAGAATTCACACTGGGAAGAAAGATAATTAGGATTCTAGGATCATTCATTCATTTACTCAACAAATAGCTGCAAGTTTACAACGAGGAACAAAGTTACATTAGAGGTTCATTCATTCATTTACTCAACAAATAGCTGCAAGGATACAATGAGGAACAAAGCTGCCAAATGCATTCCATCTTGAAGCTTATATTCTAGCGGTGGTGCAACTATTAAGATAAAACAATACAAATACATTATGTATTAGGTGATGATTAAATCCTATGGAAGAAAATATAGTTTAGAAGCATAGAAAGAGGAAAGTAAGTGTAGTTTCAGTTAGGTTGGTTATAGAAGTCTGTAATGAAAAGATGGCATCTGAGTAAAGGCCTAAAAGAGATGAGGGAGTAGGTCTGCCAATAGCTGGTTAGGAGAGCGTAATAAAAAGAAATGGTAAGAGCATATGTTGAATGACAGCTAAGAGGCCACTGTGGTAAGGGAGGAAACATGAAAGGCATTGGGTGGTTTTGAGAAAAGGAGCAAAATGATCTGATATAGCAGGTTATCGTCGCTCTTTTGTTGAGAGTATTCTGAAGGGAGGGCGAGGCCATAATCAGGGAGATGGGCTGGAGAGGAGACCTTTGAAACAATCTCAGCTGGAGATGATGATGGCTCAGGCCAACATGGTAGCAGTGAAAATGGTGAGAAGTCGTTAGTACTCTGAAAACAGAAAAAACGGGATTGCCTAACTGAATAAATGTGGTATCCAGGAGGACGCCAAAGTTTTTGGCCTGAGCAAATGGCAGGATTTTGCCATTTACTGAAATGGATAAAGTTGTAGGAATCATAGATTGGGGAACAAAGACCAGAGGTTCAATTTTGGATGTATGCTTGAAATGACATTAGACGTTAAAGTACAAATGCCAAATATCAGTCGGTTATGTGAGTCTAGAGTTAAAGAACGATAGGAAGGTGTTTACTAGAAATATTTATTTGGAATCTATATAGCAATTATATAGATACTATAGAAAGTCTCGAGGTGGGAGGAGTCATGAAAATAGCTAAAAGTCAAAAGAGAGGAAAATTTGAACACTGAATGATGCTTAGCATTTCTTTAGCCCAGTACCCAGAGTCTCAGGTTAGAGAGAAATATATAAATAATAAATCAAGTGAAAGATCTTACTGTAATGCACTGAATGTTCTTATTACAGTGCTCAGCAAATAGGGGTCACTCAGTGGTTATTTTTATTTTTAAAATTATTTTTGGGAGGCAAAATATGTTTTAAGGAGGTTTCTCAAAAAAAATAAAAATAGAACTACCATATCCTTATTTCCAAGATTTGGGCAAGATGAAAATCCTCTGGGAATCTGCTCTCAGAACATGTCCCACAGAGCAATACTAGCCAATTCTGATGTTAATAGTTAACTGTGCTGTAATGATTCCTAAAGATAAAGAAAAATGACATTTTGAAAAATGGAGAACCATTGGGATAAAAAAACTAAAACTTTTTTTTTTTTTTTTTTTTACACTATGACTTCTTGGAGCCTTTGATGTGTAAAAGTACATGGTAAATCCTTAGGGGAAAAAGTAGTCTGCAGTGTTCTTAAAACTCATGACCATGAAAAGTTTTACTTCTAAGGGAATCTCTGTGCCCCTTTCCAGATAATTTTCCCAATTCATCTTTTCATCTGACTGTTCCTAAGTTGCATCCTTTTATAATAAAGTGGTGATTTAGTAAGCAAAATGCTTTCCTGAGTTCTGTGAGCCACTCTATCAAATTAATGGGACCCAAGGAGGGCATCATGGGAACCTCTAATTTAAAGCCAGAGGCACAGGTAACAGCCTGGACTTGCTATTGGCATCTGAATGGGGTCAGAGGGCAGACTTATGGAAGTGAACTTTAACCTGTGGAATCTGACTGTCTCCAGGTAAATAGTATCAGAATCAAGTTAAATTGTGTTACAATTGTTGGTGACATATGCTCCCAAATTTCTTCCTCTTTTAATAACCCTCATTTGGGTAACTAGAATCTCCTTTCACAGAGCAATACAAACATGAAAACTAAAACTTATTGAGAAATCTATTATACGTATTTTTACAACTCCTGAATCTTCTTAATGACACCTGCTTAAACTTGCAACTTCTGCACTCAGTCTTTATTTCACTGTTCTATTTATTTGTTTCCCAACACACTGTATAAGTTACTTGTTATTTTTGTTATTTGTTATTTATAAACTGTAAGCTTCTTAAGGACAGGAAAATTTTGTCTGTTTTGGTCACCGAAGTAGCCTAAGCATCTAGAATAGTACCTGGTACATTTTGGTTACTCAATACTTGTTGACTATAGAGTGAATTTGTAGAGTGAATAAATATTTGTAGAGTGTAGCATTTGTGAATAAATTATTTTCTCAGTTTTTCTCACAGTTTACACTATTGTTTGAGAGCATGAACGCTTACTAAATATTTGTTGAATGAATTGAACAAATAAATGGCTCAATTTCCATAAACAAGAAATAGTTCATGAAAACCTCAGTGCATTGAATTTTCAATGAGATAAAATAAGTAGACATAATATTCTTCCTGAACTACAGAAACCATATCACAAATTATAGATTTTGTCATTTCCAACTTGAATTTTGTTTTTTCTAATTAATAAGCAACAAACAGATACTCTCTTGTTAGTAACTATCTCATTCATAAATAATGGTGATAAATATCCCAAATATTTTAATAAAAGATTTAGATATGCAATTCCACTCTACCTTTTGACTTGATTATAAAAGAAGTCTCATTTTGTTAAATATGCACTGAAATATGGTTTCACAAACTTCATCTGCAAATTAGCCAGATATGTTATACTTTGTGTACTTGGTCAAAGTTTTCAATATAACAAATTACTTTTATTTGACACATTCTTCATCATGTTTGGAACAATAGATTTTATCTAAATTATACCATTCATGATCCATCTAAATCCTATAAGTAATTTTTTACAAGTATTTGTTAACTAGGGAGGCTATATATTCTATCATCCAATTACAGACCTGTTTAAGAACAAAAGGTATAAACAGTTATTCTGGAGGTATGGATTTATTCAGACTGTCTTGAAGAAAGAGGAGTGTTTGATAACCTATTATTAACTTGTAACATTTGGGTTTTGGTTCATGATAAAATGATACACAGTTCAATTATACAATGGTTTTCATGTAAACCATTATTAGCAAGAGGAGTAATGATGATTTCTATATTTTATCTGAACTATATGTTGTCAAGCTAGAAAATACTCTTCTCTGAATGTTCTATCCTGTGATCTCAAATTATTAAAATATACTTAAGAATTTTCTTTGCCAACAATTCAATCCAATTTATAACAGCCAATTTATCCAGTGACCATTATATTCAAGTTGTGATAGATATTTTAGAACTCAGAAACATTAAGAAACCACTAAGGCAGAAGGTTTTGTGAAGCTGGTAACATTTTATTGCCATTACTTAGGTCAGATGGCAGAAATAAAACTCTGATGAAATGAGTGCTTTTAGAGGACAGATATGTTTGAACAGAAATGAGTCCATTCACAACATTTGAGCAAGGAACAGTGTGGCAGTGCAGTGTAAGAGAATGAAGAAGCTTCAGTCACTTGAGGTCCAAAAGGAAGAAATGACAACAACTCCGGTTGATTGATTTTCTAGCTAATTTCTAGTTCTTAGCTCTGTCTGTGGGTAATACACTCCTAATCTTTAAGAAAGACATTTGTTATAATTCACTTCTCTCTATTTACTTAGACAAACCTTGCTTTTAAGAGCCAAAAGTACATTTATATATTCTTTAAATTTTAATAATACTGATTCATATTTTAACAGGCTTCATTGTATTTATCTTCACTTGTCAGTTCTGCAGATAGTCACAGAAACATAAGTGCTATATAACTGAAACATAATGGAATAGCTCCATCTGATCAGTTCATACTTCCTGGAATTACATTCAAGGAGCTTTTGAGTAGCTGTCTTTCAAGAACATGTTTGATGGATGATTGAAAAGATGATGAAAATGAGTATCCTTGCCTTTATTTATTATAATTTCTGTGTTAAAAATGGATTTCTTCCTCCAAAGAATTTCTGATTTCTGATTTTGTTTCTTTAATATTACAATGTGCAATAAAAACCTAAAGAGAATTTATTTTTCTAGGTCAAAGCTATAATATATTTTATGTTAAGCTGAAAAAAATTACTTTGAGAACAATGTAATTAAAATAGAATATCAATTTGAGCTAAAGGCCTTTAAGTTATGAGTATGTTCAAGACTGATGAAGAGATACTGATTAATTTAAAAAGCCATACATAATTTAAAATGCAAATTTCCCATGGCATGTTAATATTAAAATAGCAACCTACAAAGAATAGTATCCAAATGCTCATAAAAAGGGAAAGAAGAAAGAAAATTTGGTCATCAATAGAAGTCAGGAAAGAAGGAAAATTATAATAGAAAAATTGGGATGAATAGAAAGCCATAAAGAGAGTAGAAATGAACCCATTTACATCAATAATAAAATAAATGTAAATAGACCAAAATGGCTTCCTAAATGATAGCAATTGTCTGATTAGACTTTCTAAATCAAGCTATATGATCTTAAAAATACCAAATTACTGGTAGCTTGAAAATAAAGTTATAGAAGATATGCCAGGCAAATAATCATCAGCAGAAAGCTGGTAGTCCCACATTAGTAACAAATTAGATTTTAAGAGAAAATAAAATTTTTGGCCTAAAGATATTTAGTACATAATAGAAAAAAAACAATTTATCAGAAAGATATAATAAAATTATAAATGTGTGTACCTAATATCATTGCCTAAATTATTAAGTGAAAAAGTCTCAATATTATAATGAGTTATTGACAAGTCATAATCAGAGACTTTTATATTAAAACTTTCTGATGTATCAAGTAAACAAATTTAATCAAAGTATAGAAATTTTGCAAAACACGATAAACTTTATCTAATGACTATATAAAATCTTACATACATTAAACACATTCTCCTGAAATACTCAGGAAATATTTACAAAATTTATACGTCTACTGAGCCAAAAGATGTACCTTGGTAACTTTGGATATTGTAATCATTCAGAGTTTATTCTTAAAATCAGTTAAGGTAGAAATGAATTACAAATTATCAGAACTTGGGAATTTCTAAAATGTTTATAAATAACCATTATTATAAAAAACCAATTGGCCAAGGAGGATATCAAAATGTAAATAAGAAATGTAGAGCTGCAGATAAGATTGTGTTTGACTTAAATGCTTACATTTTTTTAAAAATGAAAATTAATGAGCTACATATCTGAATTAAGAAGTTAGAATAAAAATTGAATAAAATTTCAAAAGATGAATGAAGAAAATTATAATGTTAATGTGCATGGATTTGAAATAAAAAACCAAGATATACTGGAAAGTATTAATAAGCCCCAAAGCTGGTTCTTTTAAAAGACTAATGAAATAAACAAAACTGGAAAATTGATCAAAAACCATAAATTTAACACTGGTAGGATACTTGATGATAGACATGGTATAGAATCCTATAAAATCCTAAAAAAATCAGAAGAGAGTTATATGAAAAATGTTATGCCAATACAGTTAGAAATGTATGTAAAATGGACTTTGACTAGAAACACACGACATATCAAAATTAAAGAAAGAAATAGAAAACAAAAATGCACCATTTATCATTAAAAAATTTCATCAGTATTTTAGAAAATTTCCACAAATCCTAAAAAATTATGCTAGGCTATTACCATACATACAAAGAAGAAATCATCTCAGTCTTAAGTGAAGTGTTTCATAGTGAAAGTGAAAATTCTCCATATTTTATTTTATGAGATTGGTATAAGCTCCATACTCAAATCAGTTAGGTACAAAATGAGAAGAGAAAGGTAGTGACTGGCTCATTTTAAACATGACACACAATTCTACTTAAAGTTTTGGCAAATGAAATAATATTCTATATAAATATACATAATATACCACATACACATATGTATGCAGCATAATTAAGTTGAATTTATCCAAGTAATGAAAGCTAGTCAGTTATCATTATATAATTCACCTCAATAATACAATTATAAAAAAGAAATAATATTTGGTCAGCCTCAAGAGACTCATAAAACATATAATGAAATTTATAATTCATTAATGATATAAGAATCAATATCTTAGCGGACTAGCAATAAAATGGAATTTCCTCAATTTGGAAAAAAATATTTTCCAAAAATTTTGCTAAAATATCACAACAAATTGTGAAACTAAAAAATATTCCCTTTAAATTTAAGAATAATAAAAACAAAACTGTTTTATGGCTTTTATCTGTTAGAATATTTAGGAGACAAAATAATATCAAATAATTTAAAAGTTAAAAATAAAATAAAAAAATAGAATAAATAAAACAGTCATTATTTACAAGTTGTATGGTTATTTGTAATTTAAGAACTCGGAGCAATTAACAGACAAATTATTGGAATTAATAAGAGCGCTCAGGAAGTTTGCTATATAAACAAAATCAATCTCATACGTGAATGCCAGCAACAGGAAAGTGATAGATGCCATTACCAATTGCAATAACAACTCTAGGGTTCCTAAGAAGAAATTTCACAAAAGATATACATGAACTTAATGGCAAAATTTCTAAAACTTTAAAGATTTTGAGGAAGACCTAAATGATGGAAAGACATGCTGTGGTAATGATAGCAAGATTTAAAGATATAAAGATACAAATCACGCTCTCTGTTCCTCAGTCCTTTCTCCTTCCTTCCTTCCTTCCTTCCTTCCTTCCTTCCTTCCTTCCTTCCTTCCTTCCTTCCTTCCTGCCTGCCTGCCTGCCTGCCTGCCTTCCTTCCTCTTTCTTTTCTTTTCCTTTTTTTCTTTTCTTTTCTTTTCTTTTCTTTTCTTTTCTTTTCTTTTCTTTTTTCTTTCTCTTTCTTCTCCTCCTGGTATTCCAATTACCTTTTGTTTTTCCTTTCTTTCCATTTTAATGACATATCTTAAAGTTCACTGATTTTTTCCTTGGCCATGTCCAGTCTACTGATGAGCCTATAAAAGACATGCTATTTGTGTTACAATAGTTTTGATTTTTATTATTTCCTTTGATTCTCTCAGTGAGTCTCTCTCTCTACTTATATTTCCAACCTATTCTTGCATGTTGTCTATTGTTTTCCATTGGAGCCCTTAACATATTAATCATAGTTATTTTAGATTTCTAGTCTGGTAAGGAGGGAAAACTAGCTGTTTCCGAGGGAATGGGGCATTTCTTCGGGCACTCACGGTAAAGGAGAGTTTGAAAGTTTGGTGTTCTTAAGTTTATCTACCCTTCTTATCTCAAGTCAGACTCTCATTTCTTCCCTATCAAGGGTAGACTTTTCTGTAAGAGATTTATTGAGGCAATAAATTTACCTTTCTCTCAAATTTTGCTGCTCTTACAATTAGGTCCGAAACCTGTTGGCCCTTCACCACAGCAGATGAGAGTCTTTTAAACCCTGCCAAGGAGGCATTCTGATTTTCATACTGGATATCAAGTTGGAAATTAATTGATCTGAGCTTGCCATTTTTCTTTTCATTGCATAAATCACATGTCACAACAACCAAATAATTTCACAGTCCTGATATCTTTTTCCCCAGTACTTCTCAAGTGCCAGAAAAGTTGCAATGCAAAAGCCAGTGCAGCCCCACCCACCTGTATCATATCTAATTCATTACAGGAGAAAATCATTATGTGAGGGATTATCATCTTACCTGCTGCAAGTGATAGGGCTCTTTATTGCTATCTGTATAGTGAGTAATCCAAAATTACACTGCTATTCATAGAGTCTGTTTCCTAGATCACTTGTTACTAACTCTCTTAGGTCCCAGAAATAGACTTTAAGATGAGGATCCTAATACAAGTTGATCTATGGAAGGAACACAGAAGCTAGTTGACTTGTATTTGCATATATTCTGTCAGTCTTTTCTGAAATAGCTGACATACTATTTAATATAACAAAAAATATATTAAATAATGGCATCTTTATGTGTACATAATAGTACATAAAGATGTACTATTGTTTTTGGATGCCTAGTAAGCCACTTTCCTTTCTCTTTTTGGTAATACTATACCCATTCCTTTGCAGAACCACCTTCCCAAACACAGATATTAAATAAACATGTAATCCAGACCTGTCCACATGTATTATTACTCTCATCACACTGATCGTAATGACTGGGTCATGGGTGGCCATGAAACACAGCGTTAATCCAACTCCTTCAGAGCACTTACAAAAGAAAAGAGGCTTTACCTGTTATTGACTCCACGGAGCTATAATCTGGACATCTATATTCATGCCATATTAAGAAAAAAATGTGGCAAAACATAGAAAAAATAAAAACTGAGAGTTGGAGAGAAGGTGAGTCTGTATATCAATTGTAATTGTACCCTGAATTAAGTCCTATGTCACTGACTCATAAACAAGTGAAGCAGTACATTCTATTTTTTTAAAGCTCATTTGCACTGGCTTGCATTATTTAAAGGTACAAGGATGAGATTATTACTCTTAATAAGATGAAGATGTTAATGTAATAAATTATAAATGAAAAAATGTAACAAAATTCAGAAGAAAATTGAATGATATACTTAAAATGATTAAAGAAAATGGCTATTAACCTAGTATTATAAAGCTAGCAAAAATGTCCTCGGAAAATAAGGATGAAACTGAATGTTTTCAGAAAAACAAAAATTGAGAAAATTAGCAATGAGCAGACTTGTATTAAAAGAAATTCTTAAGGGAGTTGTTGAGAAAAAAGAAAATGATCCTGGACATAAAGAGAGGAATACAGAAATGAATAAAGAACAGAATAAATAGTGAATATGTAGATAAATCTCAATGAATGTTGACTGTGCAGAATAATAATACAAAATCTTTGATGACTCAAAATTAAATTAAAGTACACATCAAAAATAGTGCAAACATAGGAGTAGGCTAGAGTTTTTGAAGTGTTTTAAAATCTTTGAATGTCTGAGAGATAATAAAAGTACTAATTTATATTAGGAGCAAATAAGTCAAGATTTCATGTTATAATCTTTTGAAAAACCACTAAAGAATAATTTAAAATGTACAAATGACAAGCTAACAGAGAAGATTCAGTAATAAGATTTTATTTGATTAGTATTCCAAAAGAAATCTAGACAAGAGAGAAAAAGAAACATAGACTAGATTGATAAAATAGAAAGACAATCTTGTGTTGGGTCCCAATCTTCTTGGAAGCATCCCAGGTGTAATTTGAAACCTGCTCCCATGCAGGTAGGGCAGATCTTCCAGACTGGCAGGTGGCAGGTATAATAAACAAAGAAACCTACTTATGAGGCTTGCTTGGGGCTCCCTCAAGACAAATAGTTTTCTGCACCCCCCCACCAAATCTTAAAAGTGATAGAGAGACCTTAAGTGGGGTGGGCGACATGCCAGCACAGACAGTGTGAACACATTTCTAGCTTAAGGCTGTATCCTTGGATCAGCGTCGGGGAGCGGGAAGGCAAGTGAGGGTATGCTCCAGTTCCAAAGCAGAGGGGCGTGGGTAAGAGTCTCCTGTAGCTAAGGTCCACATCCAGGGTCAAACTGGTTGTCCTGTCCTCTTAATGACCTTCCCCAACATATAATATATTTAATTTTAAATGTATCAGTAATATTATTAAATATAATGAACTAAATGCTCCAAAAGGTAAAAAGTTCACATACCTATTGAGAAATACAAAGGCAATTA
>NW_011888859.1:2694412-2699326 GCF_000151845.1 Pteropus vampyrus | reverse complement strand
AAGTACATCTTTATAGTCTTACATGATACTCAACATAGTTAACCACCCAAGAGCATGACACCAAACAATCAGAATGATGCAAGGTCCTGGAGGCATCTGGAGCTTGGTTAGGGGGTAAGCCTCAGATAGGAAGACCTAGTGGAATTAAAGTGAGGCATATGGTCATTAGGATGTTGAGAGCAGTGATGAATGGGATGCTTAGGTTGTGGAAGAGGTTGTGTCCTGGTTAACAGCTATTAACCACCATGAACATTTTTTTAATATTAGTCCAGCGGGTATGGCCATACGTGTTTGTATGAGATGAATATTAGCCACACAGTAAACCCAACTCCTCTACCCTGATTATAGAAAAGGTAGTTATGTAAATGTTGCACTGTTGCATTTTAGTTATGCAGAAAATCTAAAAGATAAGAAAGGAAAACTTTTATTTATATCAGTGTCACATAAAGCCAGAATTAGAGGAACTCTAGAAAACTTTATCTAGCATCATATTTTTATAGTTGAGAAAATGCTGACCTTGAAAGCATTTCCCCAAGACATTTAGTTTGGCAGCAGAACTACTAGACTCCATATCTTCAGACATATTGATTAACCCTATTTCTATGATAACAAATTATAATGAATATTATTCCTCTTATCAGTGACTGATGCCTTATGAAAACAATATTAGTTGTGGAGAACACTACTCTACTATTAAGGTATTTGTATTTGTAACTTCTATAGAAATATTGTTTTGGAATGCTAAATATTCTTTTGCAAAAACACAAGGGGAGGCTTAATAGCTTTCTTCAGGCTTTAGATGCTGAAAAATTATTTATTACTAGATACATGCCAAGTCTTCTGCCACAGAAGCCAATAAAAACTAGAGGAAAATATTCTTGATTAAGATAAAAATTCTCATTCCTCCCTTTCCACATTTTGCCAAAAACACATAATTTTTCTTTTTTTATTGACATGGAATTTTGTATAACCCTTGACAAAACACATTTTCTTCTATTCAATTGTAATCATTAAAGATCAAAATGTACAAACAGTATTCTTACACAGTATGTATTTTCATTTGAGATGGTGGTCAGTATCCCCCTGAAATTATAATATTATACATAATTAACATCCTCTGATCTTAAAATGTAGCCATCATATAAGGCCAAATTATGAGAATTTTCTTCTTCATTGTTTGTCCCTTTTGCATTCTGGCAAATGATGTAAACAAGAGGATATTAAGTAATCTTATAATTTAAATGTAATTTAATGAATATTACTTTATGGCTAACTCTTTTACAAATGACATTTACTGATGCAAGCTGCTTCATCAGATAAGTTATCTGTTCTGTAACCAAAGCAATGAACTATAGTGCTGGAAACATTTATAAGTGTCAAGGCATCCATTTTCTTCAGACACAAGGCAAAACATCAAAGCAATAATATGTTTTCATTATAGCCTTCCCTATCATTAAATCACTTGATTCTCATTTTTTATAATTTAAAAATACTGATTGTTCAAAATGTGCTCTAAGTCCCAAACATTTAAGGACTGAAGTAAGAGTAGCCATGAGTACGATTTGGGAGAAACATATTCTATTGGGACATTTCTGAAATTTGTCAGGATTTAATGCACATTTTTATAGGAAATTGCCTTTTTTCTTTTTGAAACAAGACCAGCCTTGAGCATAGGCAGAAGCATTCATTATTTCAACTTCACAGATTAAAGAATTCAAAGGAATAGATTGAAACTTCAGTTTCTATTATCTACTTACAATTTGATCTTTTAAAATTCTCATTTGTCAAGAGTATTTATACCAATTTTTTTTGCATTTAAGGAATTAGTAATGAAGTAAAGTCAGGGTATATCTGTGAAGTTAAGTCATGAAGAAGATGGGAATAGAATAATAAGCGTCTATACAAAATCATTTTTAGAAAAAATGATTTAGAATATATGTCTTAGACACAGTGAAGAGAGCCCACTAAAAAGAGGAGATGAAAATGCAAATCAGACATAGCTGAGTGACCAAAGTGTTAATACTGTGAAGAAGGACAAGTTATTACAGCAGAGAGATCGTTGGTGTCACATTCAGATCATGTCGCACCAGCTCTGTTCACTGTCCCTTAGATTCTGCATTTTTTGCCGCTAATGCTTCCCACCTGTGACTTTCATAAGATGACCTTTGGTTATTGGAACTGAAAATGGACTACTGAAAAAGAAGCATATTTTTTGGCTCTAGAAGAGACACATTTCGAGGTATAATTTCATTCTCTCCCAGAAGACCACATGAGGCTGCGACTGCATCTGCCATCATCCTTTTGCTTAGCATCTTTCTTTCTTCTGTTCTGCTTTCTCCAGACCCTTTCTGGTTTCTCCTGAGAGCACTTTAAGAAGTTCCGTGCACACATTCTTTATCTCAGGGTCTAATTCTGAAAAACCCAAATTAAGGCAGGTACATTTTATCTTTTGATGCCAAATTGAAACAAAAGAGAGACGGTAAAGATGCAGAGTGCTTTGTGTTTGAAGGGACAAAAACTCTATCGTGTGCACTAAGAGTGATCTCAATTTTATTAAGACATATAGGAAAAAAATCCATTAAGTTATAGTGAAAGATGGTTTGTAGACAGCACCTTTCAACCATTAGTTAGAAGATTTCAAGACCACTGTGGGAACCCAGTAGGGAGTTTTAGATTCTTAATAAGGATTGGGAGGTTTGAGGCAAGAAGGCAAAGTATTGTGAAAAAAAGGAGTAATTCAGAGAATGGGAGGAGCAGAAGGCAGGCCTTCGTGCTGTGTGGGGTGGGGTGGGGACTATAGAACTTACCATAAATCAGATGAAACCAGCTGGAAGGTAGAACATGCAGTGACAGTGCATGGGAATGCAGAAACCGAGTGTGGAAGTGCCCAATACATATTTATTCTAAAGTTTGTTTTCTTAAAACTGGATTTGACTTTCCCCCTACAGTATGACTATTTACACTTAAGTAGAAAACACTAATTTTTTTTTACCTCACAGCAAAAGAATTAAGATTAATTCACAAGATATCTTATGCCTTACGCATACATGGCCAACAACAAATCAAAATGCATTTTTCCTTTTATTCAACCTTCAACAATATCCATAATTTGGTAAATTTGCTTGTTCTGTTTTTGCCATCCGCATTCATGAAAAGATGCTCATCCCTATATGAAAGCACTGCATCCAGCCTCACTGAGGGAGATAGCCCTGACGGTGTATCCATATGATGGATTCTAAATACATCCAGCAGGGTTGGCACTTCATGGAGTATTCTTTAGTACCTCAAATCACAAAGCATCTGTAATTTTAAAACTATTTTCCAGCAGTATTCTAAGCACCTAGCAGCCCTCTCAGAAAATGTGCACATGAAAAGGCACAAAATAAGGTTGGAGTGAAATGGAAAGAAATAGAATTAGGGAGAATAAACCTCAACCATCACGTTCTCTCTCTCTCTCTCTCTTTCTTCTCTCTATGCCAAACATCCATGAACAGACTGTACTTTACTTTGTGAATAATAGTCCCTGATCCCTTAGTCCTAAAGTATTTCTCAGCTAGTACAGTCACTGATTTTGAACAGATCGTACCAAATACTTTCCCTTTTCTTTTCCATAAAGCTATCAAGCTTTCATTCACAGGATTTTGGCTATTTCATTTGTAAAGCAGATTACAAAAGAAATGTACTATCAAAAATTATCAGTTTCTATTCAACTCCTTTATAATCAGAATCCGGCATTTGAACACTCAATGCAAGATATTACTGAGAGTGGCAGGTTTTCCATCTTTTATCACAGAAAAGCCCTTTATTTGAGTTATATGGCACAGAACAAGAGTCTCCAAGTGATAGACAGTGTCAATATATCCTATATCTTACCACTAGTTCTATAAAATTTAGATAATATACTATAGGGAAAAAAGCATTCAACTTAAATGAATAAACTCAAAACGGGAGGCTAAATTCTGCCATTCCTTGGCCCTGGACAAATTACTTAAATACTTAAGCTTCTATTCTTACCTGTAAAATGTGTTTTTTGTTTATGTGAAAAAAGATTGACTATTTTACTTAACTTGAAGATTTTTTACAAAAATAAATTGAAATAAAATAAAACTATAAGCTTAACATTATCCACAAATAAATGATTGTTACTATACTCCAATAAGGGCAGAGGCTTTTATATTTTTTAATCTGAGAAGTAATAATAATTATTTTTATCATTTACCTGTTACCATATGTCACCTTCATCTTCATGTTGAGATTGATAACCACACTTTCACTTCATATCTCCCATAAATCAAAAACATAGGGAAATTTGGTCACCTACCCAGGGCTGCTAGACTCCAAATTTACTCTGTGAATTCCATTTAAGAGTAAGTAGCCATACTTTGGGAGAGAAATCAAGTCTAATTTTAAAAAGAAACCCTGGGATAAGCTCTTATTAGAAATTTCTATTTTATCTTTCTGCAGGACTCTGAGAGAGACTGAACATTCTCTGTCCAAAACTCCAACGCATTTTTTTTGTTGTTTCACAAGAAAGAGAGCTGGAAATTTACAATGGTTGCTGGCACACACACACACACAAATACTGTGAACTCATTATTTCAGTAACACAGAAAGTTATTTTATACATGGAATCAGTGAACTAATTTAAAAATATTAGGATCTGAAAATTATTTCTGCTCTTTTTTGCCCAGAAATAAATGTCATATCAACTTTATTACATGGGGTACCTATTTGAATATATCACCAGGATTGCATGTAGGGTATAAAGCACACTACAGTCCTTTCTGTTTGAAGAACAATTTCCCTTAATATCTTCTTAAAAAAAAAATCCTCTGAGGACTTTGCAACTCAAAAGATAAAGTAATCAACTTAGAGACCAACTGTCTAACTTGGAAACATTTAATGCAATCCATA
>NW_011888859.1:2691216-2694362 GCF_000151845.1 Pteropus vampyrus | reverse complement strand
TGTCCAAAACTCCAATGCATTTTTTTTGTTGTTTCACAAGAAAGAGAGCTGGAAATTTACAATGGTTGCTGGCACACACACACACACACACAAATACTGTGAACTCATTATTTCAGTAACACAGAAAGTTATTTTATACATGGAATCAGTGGACTAATTTAAAAATATTAGGATCTGAAAATTATTTCTGCTCTTTTTTGCCCAGAAATAAATGTCATATCAACTTTATTACATGGGGTACCTACTTGAATATATCACCAGGATTGCATGTAGGGTATAAAGCACACTACAGTCCTTTCTGTTTGAAGAACAATTTCCCTTAATATCTACTTAAAAAAAAATCCTCTGAGGACTTTGCAACTCAAAAGATAAAGTAATCAACTTAGAGACCAACTGTCTAACTTGGAAACATTTAATGCAATCCATATTTCTAGATTTTTTTTGCACATTTATTTTTGATTTCATCATTCTCAGTCTCATAAAGCGCTAAAATATTAAGTATCATTATGGAAATGTGATGTCAATAATAATGTGAAGCTTGATTAGCACGAGTATCTAAAAATATTTCATTTCTCTATTGCTGATGGTAACTTGGAAATTGTAATGCCCAGAAAACTCTTATTTTCCATATATTAACTACACACTCTAGTTGGAGGAAAGCAACTAATGAGAAGATAAATCTTAAGGGACTCAATTTGAAGAATAGCCTCATTATCTACATACTTCATGCTAGTTGATAGTCTAAGGCTTCCTTCAATAGCTTTTGATAATAAAATTGGAGAGAGAACACATTTTGAGGTGCAATATGAAATGTAAGAAAATAGCATTAGAAAAATTAGTCCTGTCACAATTATTAGGAAGATATTTTTGTATAATTTAATCAGAGCTATTTGATTTATGATATACTAAATGCAGTGAATTTTTCTTTGAAATGGATTATAAATAAAGTTAGCACACTGCTTCAAAATTACAGTCACATTTATGCATTTTCCCTTGCAATCTGAAAAGAATGTGAGATCTCTTACAAAACGAAAGATCAGCAGAAAGATCACCATGATCAGAAACTGTATTGTTCTTTTTTAGCACGATATCTTGTAGATAATAGGTACTCAATAAATGTTGGTTTTTAATGATTGAATGATGAAACGAATGAACCAATGAATCCATCAACACTTGGTTTTTTAAATACTTCTTCTGCATCAGGTCATATATTTCTTACATCCATACTAAATTTGGCATGTTAAGTATCAAATTCCTTTAAGAACTAAGAAAATTAAGAATTTGAAAAGAGTAATGACACCAAGTATTACTGAAAGGGCTTCCAAATTTGAAGCAAAAGTATTTATCAGACCTGGAAGCTATAGAATGCTAGTAATAAAAAAGAGAAAGAGATGAAAGTAACCCAAGCAAAGATATAGTGCTGCTATCTGGATTACAATATTTTACTCTTCACTGAGAAAGCAATCTTTTATAGACTTCGTTGGAGAGTCACATTTCCTCCAATCACTATTAAACTCATTTCCATCAAATGGAACTACTTATTACAAATGAATTAATATTGCTTTGGGAAAGTTTACTTCCTATGTTAATTTTGATTAAAGAATTGTAGTATTTTTATTAGGTTAATATAGACTTTTCATTAATTAGATCAGTAGCCTCATGTCACTAGATATCTACACGTCCTGCAGAATAGATGAAACCTTATATATCTAAAGAACTAATTTCAAGCAGTTAAAAATTAATGATATATAATGTACAGTAAAAGGAACCTTAAAAATCATAGTTACTAGCCCTCTTACTTTTAAAAAAAACCACACCCCCTGAGAAATTAAATAATTTGTTTAAAGTGACTGACTAGGTTGCAATAGATCTGGGAATTGGTCCTCTGACCTGAATACAGGCTCTTGTTTTGTAGCTTGTCCATACATTATTTTTATGCAAATTGATCAACTCGATTTGCATCAATTTTTTTCTCATACATCACAATTATCTCTACTATGGAAAGTTCCTGAATTTTTAAAATAGCTCCCCATTTAAATCATGTTATCACAGTAAAAGAGTCCACATACTTTTTCCTATCTTCTTTTCACCAAATAGCATGGAAGAATCATCACATATGACTATGGGTAGAGATAGTATTGTTATAAACAAGTGTAAACTAAAAACAAGTGTGTGTTTTAAAAACATTTTGCAACTTCAACTTGCAAAACATTGTCTTGGTTCTTGAAAAGCTGCTTTCAGCAAATAACAGTTTAAATTTAGTTGTATAGCCTTGTGATTCCTGTTGTCAAGTTACTTCCCTTGCGTTGGCCATTTTGTGGTTTTCGTTCTGGATACTGGTATTTCCTCCATGTTCTGTTGGCCTCAAAGGCTAGATTTAATTTTCTTTCTAATTCTGTAGTAGTTATAAACATAGATTTTGGAGACACATGCATAAGTTAAAATCTCATCTTTGATACGAACTAGCTGTGAAAAAGTAAGAAAAATAAATCACTGAAATTTTTTGTTTCCCATCTGATAAATGTAAATAATATTAGTGCTTACCTCTTGAGGTGGTTGTCAGCATTATATGAATTATTTTATTTTTTAAAATAGCAGATTGTATAGTATTTAAGAACTCTTTAATAAATGTTAACTATTAATGTCATTATTATACAAACATCTAAGAATATGAAAAATATCAAATGTGACTTCTCCCTAACAAAATCACGATGTATGTGACAATATAATAAAGCCATTTTTCTTACATCCCTTGTAAATATACATGTAAAAATAAATAACACTGAAAACAATCTTCAATCAAAATCACTGTTAAATACTGCCTCTAAAAAATGATTATAAGACGTCTTCTGAAAGTAAAATTATTTAAAATGTCTCCCTAAATTAGATTCAAAATAAAAATGCAATGATTAATAATATTCATAAAGGTGACAAAGTTTCATTTCAACTAGAAAACTTGACACTTCATTATTCTACAGTAATGCAGTCAAATTATTTTCCTTAATAGGGGAAATATACAGGCTAGAGGAGTGACAAATGAATGCTTTTTTAATGCGAGTAGTTCAGAAACTTTAATTTGCATGGCGAAATAAAAACTGTGTATGATTCAGAGTAGTAACTCAGAAGAACTTGAAGATAATTTTTAT
>NW_011888859.1:2685554-2691166 GCF_000151845.1 Pteropus vampyrus | reverse complement strand
GTAGCCTCATGTCACTAGATATCTACACGTCCTGCAGAATAGATGAAACCTTATATATCTAAAGAACTAATTTCAAGCAGTTAAAAATTAATGATATATAATGTACAGTAAAAGGAACCTTAAACATCATAGTTACTAGCCCTTTTACTTTTAAGAAAACCACACTCCCTGAGAAATTAAATAATTTGTTTAAAGTGACTGACTAGGTTGCAATAGATCTGGGAATTGGTCCTCTGACCTGAATACAGGCTCTTGTTTTGTAGCTTGTCCATACATTATTTTTATGCAAATTGATCAACTCGATTTGCATCAATTTTTTTCTCATACATCACAATTATCTCTACTATGGAAAGTTCCTGAATTTTTAAAATAGCTCCCCATTTAAATCATGTTATCACAGTAAAAGAGTCCACATACTTTTTCCTATCTTCTTTTCACCAAATAGCATGGAAGAATCATCACATATGACTATGGGTAGAGATAGTATTGTTATAAACAAGTGTAAACTAAAAACAAGTGTGTGTTTTAAAAACATTTTGCAACTTCAACTTGCAAAACATTGTCTTGGTTCTTGAAAAGCTGCTTTCAGCAAATAACAGTTTAAATTTAGTTGTATAGCCTTGTGATTCCTGTTGTCAAGTTACTTCCCTTGCGTTGGCCATTTTGTGGTTTTCGTTCTGGATACTGGTATTTCCTCCATGTTCTGTTGGCCTCAAAGGCTAGATTTAATTTTCTTTCTAATTCTGTAGTAGTTATAAACATAGATTTTGGAGACACATGCATAAGTTAAAATCTCATCTTTGATACGAACTAGCTGTGAAAAAGTAAGAAAAATAAATCACTGAAATTTTTTGTTTCCCATCTGATAAATGTAAATAATATTAGTGCTTACCTCTTGAGGTGGTTGTCAGCATTATATGAATTATTTTATTTTTTAAAATAGCAGATTGTATAGTATTTAAGAACTCTTTAATAAATGTTAACTATTAATGTCATTATTATACAAACATCTAAGAATATGAAAAATATCAAATGTGACTTCTCCCTAACAAAATCACGATGTATGTGACAATATAATAAAGCCATTTTTCTTACATCCCTTGTAAATATACATGTAAAAATAAATAACACTGAAAACAATCTTCAATCAAAATCACTGTTAAATACTGCCTCTAAAAAATGATTATAAGACGTCTTCTGAAAGTAAAATTATTTAAAATGTCTCCCTAAATTAGATTCAAAATAAAAATGCAATGATTAATAATATTCATAAAGGTGACAAAGTTTCATTTCAACTAGAAAACTTGACACTTCATTATTCTACAGTAATGCAGTCAAATTATTTTCCTTAATAGGGGAAATATACAGGCTAGAGGAGTGACAAATGAATGCTTTTTTAATGCGAGTAGTTCAGAAACTTTAATTTGCATGGCGAAATAAAAACTGTGTATGATTCAGAGTAGTAACTCAGAAGAACTTGAAGATAATTTTTATATGTTTTACCAAATAAAAAAAGCGCTGTTCTTTGCAAGAATCACTACTGATTTATCATACCTGCAACTCAAATGCATAATCAAACTATTCCTTACTTACTTATTCAATACACTATTCCTACTTGAATGTTTTAATACAACACCTTCTAATTTGTACATAAAGACCCTCTGTTCAGGACTGGGAAGAAGCTCGGCAATGAGTTCAGTGGTGAGAGATCACTGAGTCCTTATCTCCTTGGTGTCTTGGCCATCTAACACCAGTACAGAGAAGTTGAACTAACTGCCTCTTCTGCTAAGGAAGGGACATTGACTGGGACCTGAGGGGTGAGAAGCCTGGATGTCTCTGGAGCTTTTCCCTTTAAACCCTGACTGCTGCTCTGGATATCTGCAGCTCTACTGGCTTCTCTTTCAGCAAGCAAATCAATTTTCTTCTGCCTTGAATTCTCTGCACACTAGGTCCATGACACAAGAAGGAATATGAGTTATTTCAAGCTTGGCATTCAGATGCTACTTTTCTATCTAGCACTCAGATGCTTTTTAAAAAATTTTCATTAATGTTTCCTACAAGTAGCTTGGAACATTGTCATTTAATTATTCAATATGGTCGAATAGCTTAGATTAAAATGCAATTGAAAAATATATCTTTGATTCAGTGCATTAAATGTCTATTAAATCAACTTGAAAATTGAAGTAGACTTATACCTTATAAAGGAAAAATTTGCTAAATTTCAATCTAAAATATCATATACATTACTTGAGTCTTTTGCTATCCAGAAAAATGATAGTGACATTAGAGTGGAGATATCATTCACTGTTATACTCTGTTGATGTCACACTGTTAGGGTACTTGAGCAAAGAGAATTTGATTTTTAACAACCTTTTTCTGGTACTATTTTCTTTTAGTCGTTAGACAACTTGTCAAACTAAGAAGCAGTAAAGCTATAACCAACAATAATAAACAATCGATCAGACATGATATTTTCTGGACTAAGCCAGGCTATTTCCTATAAACACATTGTTGATCCAATGTTGATTTTGGGAGAAATGGGCAAACATAAGCCAGAGGCTAATTGGGGAACTAGGAGAGTCATCATTGAGCTGGCTAAATAAATACTCTGCTAATTAAAGAAACACTGTGGTGATGGACATAATTTGCAGGGGTTAGAGAAATTTATACAAAGTGGAGTGATTTTAAATGGATGAATTTAAGTGGTTGGATGCCACATAGACCCTTCTGTAAAATTCCTTGCAGAAGGATTTCAGTGTAGAAATTTTACTTCATTTGTTCTCTTGGCTCTCAGCTTTAGTCCTACCCTTGTATAAAAAAAGTATAATTAATTTTAGGATTTCATAATTTTGCCTTTTCTGTTCAATAATAAGGGTGATTATATTTCTGCTTTCTGATACTTTAACTATTCAAGAAATGACAGAGAGATTCTTATACCTCTAGGATATGATGCCAAGTAGGTTTAAGAGGGGACTGGGGACAACTGCAAGGGAAAAGAAAGGCAATATCTATGTTATTTTTCTCATTTTGTATCTTAATCAAAGTCTATATTAGTGAGTTAAAAAGTACTAGATGTCTGAATACAGTTCAAATGGAATGGCATTGAAGAAGGTGTAAACAAATTAGTCGATTAGCAATATTTCCACATCCATCTAAAAAGAAAAATGAAACTAACACTGTTTATTCCAGAGTCAAGACAAGAAAGCATTTGTCTATGTAAGTTCAGATTTAAATATTAACAAATGATTCCCTGTCAAAAAATATCTCTGATTACCATCTGCTACGCTTAAATGAACCTCCCATCATAGAGTTAGCATCTGAGATTAAAGTACTACTTACAGAAAGCTTAATTTAATACACAAAAAGGGTGTTTATTAGAGCAGAAATGCTGTCTGACTTGGCATCTCCCAGTCTTTGTGTTGCAATGCATTTCTATGCCATGATCAGTTTTTGTTAAGTTTATTGGGGGTAACATTGGTTAATACAATTATATAATTTTCAGATGTACATCATCATTTGATATCTGTATATTCTATTGTGTGTTTACCACCCAAAGTCCAGTTTCCTTCAGCTACCATATATTTGATCCCCTTTACCCACTTCGCCCTCCCCTATCCCTCTATATTTGACCCCCTTTACCCTGTCTGATTCCCCCCATCTTCCCCCACCCCACTACTAACCACTACTCTATAGTTCTCTGGTAACCACTAGTCTACAGTCCATGTCCATGAATCTCTGTTTGTTTATCCTGCTCATTTGTTGCTTTTAGGTTTATATCCCACATATAAGTGATATCATGTGATTTTCAACTTTTTCTGCATGATCAGTTTTTAGACACAGTAGAAGTCCTAAAATTTAGAAATGATTTCCAAGTGTTTTTTTTTTTTTTTTAGGAGGAGATTTCTGCTTCCTGACATGATAGAATAACAGAAATTAGATTACTTTCCTGCTATTTAAAAAAAGAAAGAAACAAACAAACAAAAACTGGGCAAAACATAGGAAATGATATTTGTTGATATCGGGAGACAGGCATTGCAGAACTGTGATCCTTGAAAGAATGAAAAAAAAAGTAGGTGAACTTTATTATAGCCTCTGGTTTTATTCCTGGAAGCACACTGTGCAAAATGGGGCAGGGAAGGGGGGTCCCAGGCAGAGTAAGACAGTCTTATTGAGTCCAGGAGACAGAAATTGGGGTTAGTGACAAGGTCTGCACAGGGTTCTTTGATGAGTTTTGAATCTTTACTAAATACAGAAGTGTGCATATATAGGTTCACACTCGGTGAACTTAAGAGTGAATCTTGAATTTTGCTGAATACAAAGTTACTTATGCATAGATTGAATCGCAACAAGGTCTGGGAAGAAGAGCTACTGGGAAGCTGTGAGTTGACTAGATCTCAGAGCTGACTTGATGTTGAGTTCTAACTAGCCTCTATGGAGAGTCTCATCAGACACATGGTGAATTCAGTAAAGATGCCAGAATGACAGGCTGTAATCATGGGGCTACATCATCCCTAGAGTAAAACTGTCTTAACACCCACTCAGGGATGATCACAGTCCCTGACAGAATCAAGCAGAACCACATCATTTAACTGACTACCAAAATAAAGCCTCCTTCCACTCATTTAAAAAGAAAACAAAATCCATATGTTCGACAATAAATTAAGATACTAAAATAAAAATATTTAGTATCCATGAAAATTGACTAGCTGTAAAAATCACAAAGGAAAATATGTAGCCCATAATCATGAGAAAAATCAGTCAAGGGAAAAAAGTTGCTTTACATGGAAATCAAACTAACAAATACCAAGAAGGAAAAACAGAAACTTTTCTAATTAAGCAAATGTCCAGTTCCTTTCACCCCTGGAGACAACTGTCTTTCTCTAGATTTCAGATTGGTTGTTTGCCCTGCAACTGTAGGTTTCTGATGGGCTTAAGAAAAGTTGTGAATTGGCATTTTTTCCAGACTTTTGTAAATATGGAAGCAATGCTTTCTAGTGCTCCACAGCTCCAAGTTAAATGAAATCTCCGTTGTTGTTTTTTTTTTAATAATTAAACTTTATAATATACTTTTATATTTTACAAGTTTCTTCCTTTTTTAACGAAGTTGTCTAACCATTTCTTGGTTTACTCTTTAATTTAGGGTGAAATGATATCTTTAAATTATTAAACATATCCCTCAATGAATATAACATTTTAGTTATTCAGTCTTTTATTTTTGTTCTTCAGTAAGGTTTTTCAGTTTTGTTTTTATATTACATGTATTTCCTGTTAGATATATACTTTATACCAAGGAACACCTTTTTTTGCTATTTCAAATATGAATTTAATTTTATTGCATTTTCTAATTGGTCATTACTCCCTATAAAATATTTAATCTTTATTTGTAATTTGATCTCCCTCTGCTTTGATAAACTCTATTAATCTGGCAATTGTTTCTCTTAAATTTTCTAGGTTGACAATCATATTTCCATAAATAAGTACAGTATACCATTTTACTTCCAATCTTAAAATTTACTCTTTTTTTTCCATGTATTTTTACATTGATTAACATCTCCAATATAATCACTAATGTTTGTATTGGTTTAGGAATAATTGCATTATTTCTACTTTAA
>NW_011888859.1:2672512-2685329 GCF_000151845.1 Pteropus vampyrus | reverse complement strand
CTCTATAAGCATGTCCCTTCTGCAGCCATCACAACTAAATCAGTTAGAATGAAGATGGAGCTCTAGATTCTGCAGATTCGTGGCAAAACTCTCATGCCATCATATATCCATTCTCTCCCACTTCAACTTAAAGAGCCTCACTACCACAACCTGCCTCCATGATCATTAGCATTGGCCCACCATTCTGTTTATTGCTGTTTATAGTGGTAATCAAGAAGCCTATGTCTTCCCGGTCTTCACATACATCTCATTCTCAAATGAGTGTGTATGTCTCTCGCGTGATTCGTCTCCTCACAGCTCTCCGAACCATGCACTTCACCTTCTGAAACTCATCATTAACAATAGAATTCCCTCTGCCTTCATATTCTTCTCTGGATTTTTTTTTTTTTTAAACATCTCATCCTAGATAAAACCTAACCTCTTCCCTCTAATAACAAGGATTCTCCTATAGTTTTCTCAACTGATGGCTGATTTATCTGTTACTAATGTCATGGCACTGGGCCTTGAAAAGAGAATTCAAGAAGCGAGAATAGTCCTTTTTGTTCCTTATTATCACTGCCAGACCATTCTCTCTAAAAAAATCCCACTGCTTTGAATCCCATTCCCACAGTACAACTACAGACCTCTCTATTCTTTCCCCTCACTTTGTGAAGATCTTAGCTTCTATATACAAGTCCATCCAATATTAGCTCATAGTTCTTGGTAATTTCAGTATCAATTTAGATAATACATTTACTGCCTTAACAACTCTCCATTTCTTGACAATTTCTGCTGTAACAATTTTGTCCTCCATGCATTGTATGTTTCCCACTCACAAGTTCAAATTATAACCAATAATTGAATTCGATTTATATTAAGCACCCCAGTCTTTTCTGCTTCTAATTTGCTTCTTCTAGGATTCTGACTCAAATGATTTTTTAACTTGGTTGAGATTGATGCCATCTTTTTAACGAGTTTCACATCCTTTAAGTCTTCACCTTTCATCCTTCTGCTATTTAGACTCCATAGTCTGTAGTTCTAATTTTTTACCTTTTTTTCTTAAGTCCCTTGGCCCTGCCTTTCTTGATTGAATACACCTAGCATATTACTATTTCTGATTGAATTACAACTTACTGTTTATTGCAGGGAGAAACAGTTGAAAAAAATGCAACTACAATGATTGATTCACTTTAAAATTATGAATCTTAACTTCAACTGAGTTCATAAGGCTTTTCAGAAACCAATGCCATTTTAATCTCTCCATCCATTCTCCCTCTCGTCTAGATAACTAACTCACAGGCATGTCAAATAACAACCTCACCCACCTCACCCGATCACCCCCTCCATATACTTTTTATCCTCCTTACCCTGCTTTATTTTCCCCTATAACACTTATTTCCATCTGATATTGTAGTATTTACATTTTCTTCCTTGTTTCCCAGCCTGCAAACTACAATATAAGCTTTGTGATAGCAGGCAGCTTGTCTATTTTGTTTACTATTGAATCCCTACTGTCTGAGATAGTATGTGGCATAAAGCATTGGCATCCAACTATATTTGTGATGAATTTAGAGAATGGATTCTTCCATTAATGGCTCATGAAAATATGCCTGTTTATTTAGGACAGGTGAGAGAGATTTTTTGGGAGAGAGAGATTTTTTAAATTACAACTGGCAGGATCTAGTAAAGCTGTGTGTACAAGGACAAGGATTGTATGTCATAGCATTCTCTGTATGTATAAGTTCACATTAATGTTTATTTTTTAATATTGACTCAAATTATTAGTTGACTGACAGTGTACTCTTGTAAATATTGAGGTATTAATTCCTGGGGTTTGTTTTTCCCTTTAAAGTCCTGAATATCTCAAAGACAATAATATATATCCATTTCTAAACTGTCTTCTATAAAACTTGCTTAAGAAAATAGAAGGTTCCCACCTCCATCCCATTATCTTCCCTTATTTCTCTCCTGCATGAACAATACAGTGTACCCACATGCTTAGTTATGATCCCAGGGAAGGAAATAATCTTAGAGGTAAGTCAGCTTCTGGTACTTTTTTACTTTGGTGGTGAATAATTGTTTGGTCTGGCATAAGCCTGATGAATGAGAGTCATCCAAAAATTGATTTTGACAGTGGATGGCTCCTCCAAGCCTTTTATGAGATTTAATCATCTATTATGTGGGATCAGTTCTGAGGAAATTATCTTACCATCGTAATAACTATGGTTGGATAATCAACAACTTTTGGCCTAGAGGAAGGATGGAGATAAACAGAAACTGGGAGTCATTTCTTTTATGATCCCTTAAAACAACAGGTGCAATTTAACTGTACCACGAACATCAACGGACAAATTCAAAACCGACATGCTGCAATACTAAGAATTATAGAAACAGCTCTCTTTGGCCAGTTATGCTAGGTTCTCTATTTACAAAAGATATTTTCTTTTCTGAATTGCCTCCTACAGTGAAACAATTTTCTAACCTAACTATTTGCCTGCGTCTAAGTGAGATTTTGAGAGGCTCAGAAAAATTCCTCCCCTTGAAAATCATTCATTTTCTAATGTCCAGCACAATGGATTAGAGTTTTGTCTATAAATCAGAAAAAATTAATTTGGTTTTCATCATGTGTTGATAAATTAATTTTGTTAACATTAAGTTTAGATAAATATATTAATGAGGGTTGTAATTTCAATTTAACTGGATTTTAATATTGCTTTTGCTACTTATGAAATAAGATCTTGGGTAGTATATTAATCTCCCTATGCTTTTTTAAAATTTTTAAATTTTTTTAGCTTTTTTTTTTTTTAAGTTTATTGGGGTTAACATTGGTTAATACAATTATATAATTTTCAGGTGTACATTATCTTTTGACATCTGTATATTCGATTGTGTGTTTACCATCCAAAGTCTAGTTTTCTTCAGCTACCATATATTTAATCTCCCTTATACACTTCCCCTCCCCCTATCCTCCTATATTTGACCCCCTTTACCCCATCTACCTCCCTTCTCCTCCCCCACCCCACTACTAACCTCTACTCTATAGTCCTCTGGTAACCTTTAGTCTATAATCCATGTCCATGAGTCTCTGTTTGTTTGTCCTGCTCATTTGTTGTTTTTAGGTTTATATCCCACATATAAGTGACATCATGTGATTTTCAACTTTTCTGTCTGGCTTATTTCACTTTGCATGATTATCTCGAGGTCCATTCATGTTCTAACAGGTGTGAGATGATAGGATTCTCCCTGTGCTTTTGTTTTTCTCACATATAAAATGGATTTATAGGAAGGGTGTTTTTAAGATTAACCTAGGTTTGCTTCTTTTTTTGTCTCAAGCAAATTACCTTATTTTTTTTGTTCCCACGCAACCAAATTTGTTCGTATGATAATTAGATCATTTAATTGACAAATACAAAGATTTCTTCTCAGTCTTCACTCTCTTGAGATCTCTTCACCATTTGGCATTTTGATCTTCCTTTAATTAAGGAATTATTTGTCCTTGGCTTCTTTAGTAATATTATCTTCTATTTCTCTTCTGACTTCATGATAACTGTTTTCCTTCATAAAATGCAATTATTCTCAAAATTTCTTTCTGGTCACTTAAAAAATCTTGTATGACACTTATTTTGAGTAATAACTCCAGACATTACCTATTCAATGATGACCCTAAATTTTTACCTCCAGACTTAATCTCCCTCTGGATCAATCAAGATGTACTACAGATTTTAAAGTAATTATATCTCCAAATTTCCAGACAACTTTAGCAGTCTGTCACAAAGTACTTTAAGCTGAAAGATTTTTTATTTTCTAATCACCATCACTGCCACCACCATTATCATCATCATCATCATCATCACTGTCATAAATGTAATATAAACCTTTTATTGAACACTCACTATGATCCAGGGGTCATTAAATGCTTTGGGAACATTGTCTAATTTAATAATCACAACCACTTTTTTCACAAAATAAGAGAAAGAGTAAAAGTAAGGTTAAACCAATTGTTTACGGTTTAATGGTTGTTAAGTGACAGAGCTGGAATTGTAACCTGACTTTATTTGATACTCGTCTATAATTATAACTGCCACGATCTACTGTTTTCTGTCACTGGACTTCATTTCCAATAACTTCTTTAGAACAACAATTTTATATCTAAAATGTGCATGCAACCTGTCTCATCCTGTTGCTATTGCTCTACTTCAGACTAGACAAGTAAATTTGAAACTAATCTTACTTCATATCAAATTTAAATTTTAAAAAACAAAATTATTTTATCTTCCTTAGTTTTCAGGAAGATAATGTATGTATTAATATCAATTTTATTTTATGCATGTGATAGTACCTTAGGAAAACAAAGAAGTGATAATACATTTTGTGAAAAATGGCAAATAAACTTAATCTTTATTTGCTACTATCATGCCAATGGTAAAAATACAGCATAACTATTTTTTTTAAATTAATTTGATCCTATTAGATTAGTAAATTAGGTAAAAATATTTAAATCCAATTGGAATTCAAACATTTGCACACAGGGTGAAGAAAAATATGCAGAGTGTAATCCAGAGTAAACTCTCTTTTATTTTTTTATATTATTACATTATAATTATATTTAAAAAATGTAAGAAGAAAGAATGGTTTATTTGGAGTCTTCCAGAAGTTGTACCATCTTACTGTTTCCTGACTCATGTACTTATGACATCTTTGCTCTTCAAAAATTCTGAGCCTGAAAGATGCTCTTTCTCTTTTCTATTAATTTCTTTCAATAATAGATGCTTTTTATATGTAGAGTTGAGTAGAGAGATGGATAAACATACTTTGCAATATACAGCTAACATTTTTATGTTTTATATACTATTTATCTTGAGCAGCTTTTGTTTACTTTGTTTAAATTGTTTCAAATTCCATTTTTGTATTCAGATTTCTACTTCTGGCCATGATGGGGTTACAATCACTGAACATAACCTGCCGATATAAGCAGAAAACTGAAAAACATATATTAAATAACTGCTGTCAGACATTGGACAACCAGAGTACATGCCTGTGATCCTTGAGAAAAGTGAAATACATGGGGTTAGTCAAATGATTGTCCCAGCTTTATATCTTGAAGCAATTTCTGGACCATGGATGCAAGGAGATGGAAGCCAAACAGAGCCTAAGGCTTCTCTGAATAGGATCGTAATAAGAACACTTTGATTTAAAATGAGATTTTATTTTTCATCAAAGTGGCCTTGTTCCTTATGTAACATTTAGAAATTCTGTCTATATTTCACCGGATTTATTGATATAAAATAAAACCGATGACCTTTTCAATGTTCAAATCTATCTTTACTATAAAAATCCAATGTGAGCTTATTCATTTTGATTTTAATTGTTCTTCAAATGGTATTGCATAAGAGCTACCTCCTTCCCTGCATATAAAGCCTAGATTAGAGAAGCAGCTTTGAGTGACACAGGTATGCACGAACACCCCAGCAGCTCCAGCCTTTGCTACTCAACTTGAGCCAAGCTGAAGAATTCTTCCCTGTCCTATGTCAAAGACCAATTATAATGACAGAGATCACCTACATGGATGCTGCTAGAGGAAAGATTTTTTCCGTCCAGTTAATTTCTAGTACCTTGGAATGGTGCATATAAGCTTTGAAATACCTATTTCTACCCAGGCTATAGATATAGCTATACCTTTTATGGAAATAGTGCTGATATCATCCACATTAAAAATTTCAAAATTGTCCATCAGAATGCAATCTAGTACTTTTTAAAACTACTTTATTACATATTACTGCTCTTTAGCGATATTGGCAATCAAAAAGAAAAATCCTCTTACTCTTGGTGGTATATCATTTTTATACTTGAGATATCAATTAATCATATATTAAAACAACAACAACAACAACCACCACCACCACCACCACCACCACCTGTACTGGGTCCACATGTTATTCATAGACAGCATATCTTTCCCATTCAAAGTAATGCTTTTTAAAGCTATCTTATAAATCATATTTAGAATAACAAGTATTTGTTGAGGGCTGTATTAGTGTCAAACATTGTTCTAAATACTTTATATAAATCAACTTTTAATCCTCACACCAACCTCAGTTTGCTGATAAGAAAACTGAGGCACAGAATTATTATCTGATTTGCTCACAAAGCCATCATTTAATACCTGGAAGTCTGGCTCCAAAGTCCAAGTGCTATCATCTAGTCCATAAGCACATTTTTTAATACAGAAATAATCAAGAAACACAAATGTATCTTTAATGTTCCTAACGTTGATTACTAATGCAAATTTTTTGTATTTATCATTATTGCTCACAGGGTTTAAAGGAAAAAGCGGGTGGCATACAATTTGACCAGGCCTGTAATCATACCTATTTATGAACTAGCCATGTTAGTAACAGAACCTTTGTATACTGTCAATGTAATGACAATGAAAAAATTGCGTGCCGATTTATGTGCATGTTGAATTCAAAATCCTATAGCGTCCATGCAGAGATGCTATTGACCCTTATTCCAGCAAAAACAGTGAAAGATCAAGAAACTGCATTTACAGTTGTATTTATTTAAAATTGACACTGTTGCAATATCATGATCACTGTACCACACAATAATTTCTCCTTATTTGTATGAAGATTGTTAATTTTTCACAAGGGGAAAATTGTTCATGAAATGCTCATATTACCAGAAAATATGGGTTGAAATTGAAGCATTAGTTCTTTTGAAAGTACTGAGCAGGGAGCCTTCAAAAATGATTTCAAACTCCTAGTTCATTGATCAGTTTTGTTGTAAAATATGACTTAGAAATGCTAGTTACTGTGGTTGGCTTTTTCAGACAAAGGCAAACCAGGAAAAGGGACTAGGAATTCAAACAAGTTATTGCAGTTTGACATATTAACTTATTCCATTTAAATAATTTTGTCAAATTTTTTGTGCCTCTTTCCATTTTTCAGTTTATTTCTTTCTACTTCAGAAGAAAAAAAAATTTTTTTGAAACCTTACTCTTTCTTGAAATTTGATGAGTATAATTGTTTAGACTTCCCCTTGAAGCTCTAGTTCTTAATTAAAATTTACTGTTAAAAAGAAGATAGTTCAGATGGTCTATATTTCTGATTCCTTGAGTGCCTCCTTTATTCTTCACTTTCCTAAAACTTAGTTGTATTATATTATCTCATTTGTAGTGTACGGTCTTGTTAGCATTCATTATAATCACCTGGATAAATCACCAAAATAAATCAGCCCTCATTTTTTAGCTTGCTTCATAAAATTCCTGCTTCTCTCATAGTATTTTTAAAGAATACAGAGTTGTAGAAAGATTATTTTTCTTTTGTGAAATCTCATTATAGCTGAAGTACTGTGAACTTAAAATTTTGTCAAGAGGTTTTGGGTTTCAAAGTACATGAGAAATGCCTTTCACTCATGTAATTTATTATAGGCTGTCTCATGGCACATCATTCTTAGGTCATCTGAATGACTTCAAAGTGATAGGTGACATTTTAGACACAAAATACCAGATGAAGGAATAAAAAAAGTGATTGTTGAAAGATTAACCACATGTCAAAATTTTTCTAAGGGAAAGTACTGATTTGATCCTCATTGTAGAACTAAGATTGTTTTCTTGATTCACTTCATATTTTACTAATGAAAATTTTGTAACATAACTTATTAAGACCCTCAGAAAGGTTTTGGGAGTGATATTTAACATAATGCGATGAACTTTTTTTTCAAATGTAGTAGTATCAAGAGAGATGCTATGATCAGACACTAGACAAAGTTTAAAATGGATATGAATTTGAACTAAGATATTGTTTCTATAAAATCCAGTTAGCATACATGTCTCAAGCTTCAGAACTCAAATTGAGAGTTTTTAAAATTTTAAAATAGAATTAAAAGAAATTCAGTGTGAGTATGTACAATATAAATTATGATGAAACTATAGCTAGTAAGGAGGACATGATCAACAGGGTTATGCAATATAGAAATTATGAAATTAAAACTGAATTTTATAATTAACATCTTTGAAATGATAGCATCAACCATTACAAACATCATAATAGAAATTTATGCAATTTAATGTAATATATTACCTGATCATGATGTTTGTGTCAGTGCCCTTATGAAAGTATCACCTTAAATGGTGTTCCATTGGCATTTCTTGGTTCTTATCCAAGTGCTGTAAGTGTTAGTCTTATCTTTTTTACCCAGTTGAATCGATAGTCAATGGAGACAGAGTGCAATTGCAGAGCTGTGATCATGGGACACTGGCAGAGAATCGGTGAATTCAGACAGTGATTAGGCAAGACTGCACACCATGGATAATTATCAGCTTTATATATTTTAACTATTTTAATTGTTTTGATTTTTAAGGAAGTTAAGATAAAGAAAAATGAACTAGGAAACCAAAATTAAGGTTAGAAAAATTCCAAAAAATTAATCATATAAATCAACTCATAGTGATCACCAGTAACATTTTGAAATACTTATTTCCAGTCTTTAGTTTTCCTACTCTTCTTTTTAAAAATATATTAATCTCAGATTATTTATTATTTTTTATGATGATGATGATGACATACTTTTACTAGTGTTGATCTCTAACACTTCATTCTTGCAATATTTATATAACAGTGTCATTTTGAGACATAGTTTATCTTTAGTGTGTGATAAGGAAATAAAATCATCTTACAGTTAGCTTTCCATTCCCTACATTAGTGGAGATGCACATCCATCTCATTCAAAGGCAGTATATAATCTGCCTGGAGATGTTTCTTGCCTATGCTGATCTTAGTGCTATCATGATTTTGTATGAGATTCAAATGTGCGAAAAGGAACCGATTACTGGAAGTGCATATAAAGCAAAATCATGTATTCAGGAACAAGGCAGGAGGATCAAGGCCAGAGAAATACTGGTCACAAAAGTGCTTTATTGTTGAGCCTAGATCTGTTATAGCACTAAAGCTTAAATAAAATTTAGAAATATCAAAATTGCTCTTTTGTTGTAGAATGAGTCATACAGGGGAGCAAAGGGAGGAAATGAGAAAAAAGATGAGAATTTTCATCACAAGCTTTCAAATCTTGTGATTCTAAAGTCCAAATATAAAGGTACTACATTCACGTTTTCCTTAATGCCAGCTTTGAAAACACAAATTGGTCTAAATGTAACAGATATATTGTGGAACAATTGGAGCATAACATGAAATTTATATTGGCTTATGCAGGATATTATCTGTGAGAAAAACAATAAGTAAACTAGAAAACATACCTGGCTAAATCCCATAGCACTGAAACACATAAAACACATGTATGCACACACTTCAACATCTACCAGCTACATCAGTTCATTGTGCATCTGATAAGCCATGCCCATTCACATCTGGTGTTAAAAATTCCATCCTATTTCAGGTAACCCTCGGGTATCACTTCACAAAAGCTTATAAGCTGTCACCCTTCTGACACCCACTTCCAGTATTTTTCCAGTAAAAGTCATATGATTATAGTATTTGTATATTTTTTAACAATTTAATATGTAAAATTTTGCTGTTTTTATTAGTATCCTATTTTTTAAATATTTTACAAAGTTTTTGAGCATTGCGTACTTAACTCCATTTTCCTTATACTTCCCAAAGTTTAATTACTGATTTGCATAAGGCAGAAATTTTTAGGAATGCATGTCATGTTATAGCAGAACTGATTGGATTTTATCATGAGAAAATTAATTAATATATAATTTTTTATTATGTGAAAACTTTTTCGTTAAATTTAGAAAGGTATTGAAACAAACTTTAGACTAAAACAATTGGAAAAATATCACTAGATAGTTCATCTAAATTTTATTTTTGAATGCTTAGAAAAAACGACATTTAGAGTAAACTATTATAAAAACACAATAATGTCTAGAATAAGCATACCTACATTACTATCATGAGCATTTACCATTAAACCTAAGTTCTGTAGAAGTCATCTATCAGGGACTTTTACTTTAAATTTCAAAAGAAAAGATAAATTTGTCTATTTAAACAGGAGCACATGACAGGAAATTTTATTCTGCTAGTCAGACAATTGATGAGTCATAAAATATGTTGAAGAAAAGACAATAGAAGATGAATTGAACCTGAAAGCTTCCAGCCACTCCCCAAAATAGTTGACTTGAACTTAGATATGACTGATATCACTAAAATATTTTTTTGCAGTTTTCAAAATGGCAGTGTTTTCACATTAGGCCACGAAACCAGTTAATGTTGATAAAATTAAAATTTACCAAGTTCCAAAGCATATTTTAGCATCTCATCATTTTTCTTTATGCAAAGACTAGATTTACTAGGTAACTTTTTATCAGGAAGATTAGCTGTCTTAATTCCTATTAATTTTAATTTGCAGTTTCCCTTCATTGAATTGTATCCTTCTCTCCACCTTGCTTATTGTGTTGAACTGCTTAAAAATATGCAATGGATATGGTTAGCCTTAACTGTTAAATTTTGAAAGATATTGTTAATACCCATGACCTAAAACCAGCAGAAAAACACCTATAGTCAAGTAAAGTTGGACTTATTGGCTCATTTCAGTAAGAGAGTAAACACACAATTTCTTCATACTGTGTAGGCTCAGTATGAAGGGGATTTGAGCTTGTGTTAAGTGATTTGTAGAAGAGTTTGAGGACCCGTAGTTTTGCTCTGGATTGCATGATATAAAAAAGTGGGAGGCAGTCCTATGACTGGATTTCTTCTTACTATTATTGTTTTTATCTAGAAGGCAAAGAGAATGGATTGGAACTAGATACTAATTGGTAAAAAAAAAAAACAACATTCATTCACATAGCCAGGAGAAGAGTATTTTTAATCAGTTTTATGGTTGGTGCATTGTTGTGTTTTGTGCTCAGATATGATTATAAAGTGTTCTAACTAAGCAGAACAAAATCAAAGCTGACTATAAAGAATAAGTCAACATTGTCTGACCCACTGCTAACCAAGAAGATATGCCTCAATAGTGGCGAAAAGCTGAAATGATTTTTTTGTGTGTGCGTCCAGAAATATCTATTGCAAATCAGCGAGGTAAAAATAATTATCTTTTTATTTCTCCTGGATAAACAACTATTCCCTATTCATATTCATTTATTGAAAAGTTTCCAACTTTTAAATTATAAAATCATTGCTAGGCACACATAATTTTTGGCTGATAAATAATATCAAATAATTTTCATTTTATCTGAACTTCCTTTAATTTAGAACTAGTCATATAATTATGAAAAGTAATCTTACTTGATATGGAAATTTCAGTTTATAAAGGCTTTTTCACTTTTCAAAAATATAGTCAGATATTATCTTAACTGATTTGTTCAATAGCCTTTTGAAGTGAGGTAGCTATTATATTTAAACCTCAGGCATTCCTCTGAAATTAAGTTAAAAAGTGACATGCGTTTTGAAGAAAAGTAGTTCAAATTCCACTGAGTAAAGATTTTTTTCTTTAATTAAAAAAAAATCATTTTAAACCAATAACCTTCATTTTTCTATCATCTCTGAAGAGGTCTTTATTAGCATACAGAATCATTCCTCTCCAAACTTTCTATCTGTGTCTAGACTCCTCAGTAATGAAACCATCAATGATTTTTCACATTTTCTAATAACATAGGTTTATGACCAAAATCCTTTTGGAGGGTGAAGGCAATGAGAGAAACAATATTTCATAGACCTAAATTTAAAATGCAAAGCTATAAAACAACATCCTCAAAGATAATATAAGAGAAAACATAGATGACTTTTGCTACAAAGAGGACTTTTTAAATAGAACAGCGAAAAGCGCAATCATGAAAGAAATAATTAAGCTGGACTGCATTAAAAGTAACAAATTCTGTATGTAAAAGACAATGCAAAAGAATTTGAAGATAATTCACAGACAAGAGGGGATTTTTAGGACATTGAAACTACCCCATATGATACTATAGTTGTGGATACAAGTCATTATACATTTGTTCAAACTCATAGAATATTTGACATCAAGACTAAGCCATAATGTATAGTACAGACAAAGCGACTATGATGTGTAATGTAGATTCATTAATTGTAACAAATGCATCACTCTGGTGTGGGACAGTGATAAGCGGGGAGGCTATGAATGTGTGGGGGATGTGGGGATATGGGATATAGCTGTACATTCTTCTCAACTTTGTTGTGAAACTAAAATTAGTCTAAATTAAAAAGCCATAGAAATGTTTTAAATTGATAAGATTCAAAGTATACTGAGCACTAAAATTATTTTTGATTCAGTTATTTTTTTTAAATGATTATATTTAAGGAGCGACGCCAATAAGTTGTTGGAACAGGAAGTACTGAAGCTCTTTCTCCCACAGAGATCATCTATTTACCAACATGATCCAATCAGCCTTTATGAGAAGTCCAGAAAACAATTAAGAATGTGCAACACTGCGAACAAGCACAAAGACAAGAACATTCACGTTCAAATGAATATGGAAGTTGTTGCTTTTTTTATGCAATTGATTTTAAGTTGTTATCCGGTTAAAATGGATTGTTATAAGTATAAGGTGTTTTATTTAATCCCCATAGTAAACACAAATAAAACATCTATAAGAAGAAACACAAAAGAAAATGAGATAAGAATCAAAGCAAATATTTATAAAAAAATAAATAAAATACAAAGGAAGGCAGCAAGAAAGGAAAAGAACACAATGGCTACAAGATATACAGAAAAATTAACAATGGCAATAGTAAGTTCTTCCCTATTAATAATTACTTTAAATATAAATGGATTGATCTCCTCTATCAAAAGACATAAAGTGGCTGAACGATTAAAAATAAAAAACAATATCCAACTACATGCTGAATACAGGAGACTC
>NW_011888859.1:2649939-2672462 GCF_000151845.1 Pteropus vampyrus | reverse complement strand
TGAAGATAATTCACAGACAAGAGGGGATTTTTAGGACATTGAAACTACCCCATATGATACTATAGTTGTGGATACAAGTCATTATACATTTGTTCAAACTCATAGAATATTTGACATCAAGACTAAGCCATAATGTATAGTACAGACAAAGCGACTATGATGTGTAATGTAGATTCATTAATTGTAACAAATGCATCACTCTGGTGTGGGACAGTGATAAGCGGGGAGGCTATGAATGTGTGGGGGATGTGGGGATATGGGATATAGCTGTACATTCTTCTCAACTTTGTTGTGAAACTAAAATTAGTCTAAATTAAAAAGCCATAGAAATGTTTTAAATTGATAAGATTCAAAGTATACTGAGCACTAAAATTATTTTTGATTCAGTTATTTTTTTTAAATGATTATATTTAAGGAGCGACGCCAATAAGTTGTTGGAACAGGAAGTACTGAAGCTCTTTCTCCCACAGAGATCATCTATTTACCAACATGATCCAATCAGCCTTTATGAGAAGTCCAGAAAACAATTAAGAATGTGCAACACTGCGAACAAGCACAAAGACAAGAACATTCACGTTCAAATGAATATGGAAGTTGTTGCTTTTTTTATGCAATTGATTTTAAGTTGTTATCAGGTTAAAATGGATTGTTATAAGTATAAGGTGTTTTATTTAATCCCCATAGTAAACACAAATAAAACATCTATAAGAAGAAACACAAAAGAAAATGAGATAAGAATCAAAGCAAATATTTATAAAAAAATAAATAAAATACAAAGGAAGGCAGCAAGAAAGGAAAAGAACACAATGGCTACAAGATATACAGAAAAATTAACAATGGCAATAGTAAGTTCTTCCCTATTAATAATTACTTTAAATATAAATGGATTGATCTCCTCTATCAAAAGACATAAAGTGGCTGAACGATTAAAAATAAAAAACAATATCCAACTACATGCTGAATACAGGAGACTCGCTTTATATATAAGTACACATGTAGGCTGAAAGTGAAAGAATGGAAAAGATATGTCATGCAAATTGTAATCAAAAGAGATCATGAGTGTCCATGCTTATATTAGACAAAATAGACTTTAAGTCAAAAACTGTCACAAGAAACAAAGAAGGACATTATATTACAAAAGGGTCAATTGACCAGGAAGATATAATAATTATGGATATATATACAATTAACATAAAAACGTCCAAATATATGAGTAAAATATGGACAGAATTGAAGGGAGAAATAGACAGTGACACCATTATAGTAATAGATTTCAATTCCCCACTTTTAATAATGAATAGAGCAGCCATTCAGAAGCCCACAAGGAAGTAAAAGACTAAAACAGCACTATCAACCAATTGGACCAAAAAAATATACAAAACACTCCAACCAACAACAGCAGAAGGCATATTCTTCTCTATCATACACAGAGTTTCCACCAGGATAAATCAACTGTTAGGCTAAAAATAAGTTTTAGTTTTGTTTTGTTTTTCTAAAAGATCAACAAAATTGACAAATCCTTAGCTAGGCTAAGAACAAAAGAGAGAAACCTCAAATAGCAAAAATCAAAGTAAGAGAGAAGATATTTTAACTGAGGCCAAGAAGTAAGAAGAATTATAAAAGTTTACTATGAACTTTGTACCCTAATTTATATGCCAACAAATTGGTAACCTAGAAGACATGGACAAATTCCTGGAAATAGAAACTACCAAGACAAAATCATAAAGATATTTTAAAAAATCTGAACAGACATATAACTTATAAGGAGATTGAATCAGTGGTAAAAAACTTCACAATAACAAAAAAAGCTAATCCAGATGGCTTCACTGGAGAATTCCACCGAACATTTACAAAAGAATTAATGCCAATCCTCTCAAAGTTTTTCATAAATTGAAGAGAAGATAACATTTTCAAACTTATTTTATAAGGCCAGCATCATCCTAATACCAAAGCCACACAAAGATACTAAAAGAAAACTACAGACCAATATTTCTGATGGATATTCATAGAAAAATTCTCAACAAAATACTAGCAAACCAACAACAAAACAAATAACCAAATTCAATGGCACATTAAAAAGATTATACAACCATAACCAAGTGGAATTTATTCCTTGGATACAAGGATAATTCAACATGAAAATATGAAATATGACATAAATCAATATAATATGCCACATTAACAAAATGCGGAACAAAAACTACATGATTATCTATTTGATGCAGAAAAATAAAGTTTAACATTCTTTCATAGTAAAAACACTAAACAAACTAGAATAGAAGGAAATTACATCAACATAATAAAAGCCATGCATGAAAAGCCTACAGTTAACATCATACTCAACAGTAAAAAGCTGAAAGCTTTCCTCTATGAACAGAAACAAGGAAAGGATAACTATTCTCATCACTTCTATTTAATACAGTCCTGAATATTCTGACCAGACAAATGTGCAAGAAAAAGAAATAAAAGACAACCAACTGAGAAAGAAAAAAGAAAAATTGTTTGCAAATGATGTGATTTTTTTTATGTAGAAATCCTTAAATATTTCACAAAAATACCTGTTAGAATTTATAAACAAATCTAGCAAAGTTGCAGGATACAAAATCAACACAAAAATTAGTTGCATTTCTACACACTAACAATGAACAATTCAAAAAAAGAAAATAAAACAATCCCATTTACAACAGCATCAAAAAGAATAAAATACATAGGAGTATACTTGACCAAGGAGATTAAAGACTTGTACACTGAATAGTACAAAATATTGTTGAAAGAAATTAAGGACACAAGTAAATAGAAAGATAGCCTATGTTTAGATTGAAAGATTTATTGTTAAAATGTCCAGAGTACCCAAAATGATCTACAGATTCAATACAATCTCCATCAAAATTTCAATGACACTTCTGCGGAAAGAAAAAAATTCTAAAATTTATATGCAATCTCAAAGGACTCTAAAGAGCCAAAACAATCTTGAGGGGAAAAAAATGCTGGAAGCCTCACACTTCTGCTAGTACAACATGTTACAATGGTACAGTAACCAAAACATTATGGAACCAGCATGAAAACAGACATATAGACCAATGGAAGAGATTAGAGAGCCCAGAAATAAACTGTCATGTATATGGTAAAATAATCTTTGAAAGAGTGTCAAGACTACACAATGGGGAAAAGACAGTCCTCTTAACAAGCAGTGTTGGAAAAACTGAATATGCACATGCAAAAGAATGAATTTGAACTGTTGCCTATATCATACACAAAAATTAACTCAAAATAGACGAAAAATCTAAAAGTAAGACCTAACAATATAAAAATCCTAAAGTAAATCATAGAGGAAAATCTTTTTGACAGTGATTTTAACAATGATTTCATGAATATGACATTAAAATCATAGGCAACAACTGCCAATAAAGACAAATAGAACTGTCAAACATAAATTGTGCACATCAAAAGAAACAATCAATAGAATGAAAAAAAAAAAACCTACAAAATAAGAGATTTACAAATCATATATCTGATAAGGGTTAATATTCAGACTATATTAAAAACTCCTATAACTCAACAAAAACAAAACAAATAACCTGATGAAAATGGGCAAAGATTTGAATAGACATCTCTCCAAAAAAGAAATACAAATGACCAACAAGCATATTAAAAGGTACTTAAAATCACTAATCATCAAGAAAGTGAAAACCACAACAAGATATAAATCCCCAAAAGTGGGATTGTTTCTATCAAAAACAAAACAAAACAAAACAACAACAACAGAAACAGAAAATAAGTGATGACAAAGATGTGGAGAATTGGAATCCTTTTGCAGTGTTGGTGGGACTACAAAATGGTACAGTTGCAATGAAAAACAATATGAAGTTTCGTTAAACAAGTAAAAATTGAATTACTATATAGTTCAACAATCCAACTTCTGAATATATATCCAAAATAATTAAAATCAGGATCTGGAAGAGATATCTACACTCCTAAATTCATTGCAGAATGATTCATATAGTCAAGACTTGGAAACAAACTAAATGCCCATCAGTGATTGAACTGATAAAGAAAATGCAGTACACATACACAATGAAATTTTATTCAGCCCTAAGAAAGAAAGAAATCCTATCATATCCTACAATGTAGTCGAAACTTGAAGACATTATGCTATGTATAATAAGTCAGACACAAAAAGACAAATATTGCATTATCCTACTTATATGAGGCATCAAATATAGCCAAAATCTTAGAGACTGAAAGTAAAATGATGGTTGCCTGGGCCTGGGAGGAGGGAGCAAAAGAGATTTGATTTTTAATGGATAGAGAGTTCAAGTTTTGCAACATAAGAAAGTTCTTAAGATCTGTTTGCACAACAACATGCATATAGTTAACACAACCACGTTGTACATGTGAAATGGCAAAATTTATGTCGTGTGTTTTACCACAATAGGAAAAAAAACATACTGGACTGTTTCCCAGTATTGAGCCACTTCCAGATTAAGGTACCCAATAAGTAATTTGGAGAGGAGGAGAATTGGGTATCATAATATTTGTCCTTTCTATCTTTTTACAGTTTCTGTAAGTGTCTTTATAAAGTATGGGATAGACATACACATCCACAGAGGATCACACGTAATTGATTTCCTATAGCTGTAAATAAAAAGGGTAAATTCTCTCTTACTCTATAGAGATTAGTGTTTGGATCTGTTATATATTTTGTGTGTGGGTGGTAAATGGAAGTTTAGTTAGAAAGACTCATTTTCAATACAGTACTCTTTGTAAAGTATCAAACTACAGTTACCCTGATACCGAGAGGCACTTTCAAAAATAAATATCATTAACAATGTTTCATGTTGGGACCCATTAAATAAATTTAAATATTTATTTGAGACTGTATTGAATTTTATGTATCATTTAGCTATTTCTATATAACTACCCCAAATCTCAGTGATTAAAACATCAAGAATTTATCGTTGGCTCTGCGTAGACATCAGTTGAGCAAATATGCTCATATGAAAAAAATCTGGCCAATCTCCTCTGGACTCATCAATTTGTCTGTTAATCAGCTGACAGAGTTGGCTAGCAGCTAGCTGGCCAGCTAGGATTGCCACTCTAATATGTCTATCTGTCACCTTGGGAGATGGAGGGGATTGGACCACGAGTCTCTTAATATCCACATGTCTTTCTAAGATGTTACCAGTTGAGTTCCAAGAGCAACAGAGGATAAAAGTCAAAATTTGGAAGCACTTTTTCAAGTTTCTGTTTAGGTCACATTTAGTATCATTCTATTTACCAAAGCAAATTACAAGGACAGCCCAGAATCAAGGAGCTGAAAAGTCATATTGCAAAGAACAGATGTATAAGAGAATTGAATAACTGAAGGCATTTTTTTTGGCAATAAATCCGTCATGACATTAAACATTTTTTATATATTTTAGGCAATCAGTGGCTTTAGGGTCAATCTATAAACATGCTAGAGCTAACAAGTTATTGAAACTTTTTAAAAAATTGTCCAATAAGTCAGGGATTTCGTGCTTAAAAATTGCTCCATCATTTGAAGATTGCTTTTTCCATGTAGATTTGGTACATCAGCTTCTAAATATATATTTGTGAATTAGGCACTGATTGAAATTTTAAAACTCTACTTCTAAAGTGGTTTTAGATACAGAATCGTGTGCTTTCAAATTATATGTAAAGAGAATTTTGATGCCTAGTTATCTATGAAGTGTTTCTAAAAAAGAAATGTACGCTCTCATCAATTATGCTTAAAGTTTTAAGATTTAATTCTCTTGGAACAGTAGGGAAGAAAAGAATTAGTAGACTGAATGGGAACTGATGTTCTCAGAATAATGGATACATTTAGAAAGAAAACTGGCTGAAAACATTAATTTCGTGGAGTTTAGAGGAATATGATAGTTAATTTTATGCATCAATTTGGTTAGGCCACGGTGTCCAGATATTTTGTCAAAAATCAGTCTAGATATTGCTGTAAAGGTATTTTTTTTAGATGTGATTAGCTTTTAAATCAGTAGGTTTTAAGTAAAGCAGATTGTTTCTCATAATGTGGGTGGGCCTCATCCATCAGTTGAAGGCTTTAAGAAAAAAAAACTGAGGTTCCCCTGAGTAAGATGGAATTTGGCCTCCAGACCATCTTCAGACTTGAGACTGCAATATCAACTTTTCTCAGTCTCATTTTGAATTCGGCAGCCCCACAAGTACATGGGCCAATTCTTCAAAAAGAAATCTATTTATGTATATAAACCTTATTGGTCTGTTTCTCTGAAGAACTGTAGCTAATATAGGGAATTTAGAAGAGATAAGTTTATCTTCTCGTTGACATAATATGTCCAGATTCTAAGAGTTAACATTTCGTAGAAATAATATTAGTTTACATAAGGATTTAAGTACATATTATCATTTAATTAATACAAGTAATACTAATTTGCATAACCATTTAGTATGTATTGGTTTTCATTCAGTTTTTAAATTAATATTTATTGTTTATTCTGACAGCAGAACCATCATGTTTGATTGTACATGTTTTTTGCCATTTAAGAGGAGTATCCAGCTGAACAAGACAATAGGAACCAAAATAAAATCTTTGCTCTACGATTTAAATCGTATATTCTGGCAACAAGATTTAATGGGAGGCACCCACCTAAAAAGAGCTTTATCTCATTTGTACAAGATAACTTTCACTTGCTATGATTCCATGGCATTTTGTCATCTAGAGTAGATAGATGCCTTTTCTGAACTTTATGAAAATGTTGTTTGTGCTAACAGTCTTATATCTAATTAGAGAATTGGATTCCGTTTGTATACTTACATTCTATGATGACAAAGCTATCTTAAATGTTTCAGTGAGAAAGCAATAGATATGTTTTACACTAAACTTAAAAGCTAACCCTGTATTTTTTGTTGCCTAAATGAATATAGATCCGAATATAACAACTTCTCCTTTAGTTAAAGTATTGATTTGCATATTTACATGAAGGCATATGAGATATACCAAAGTATGAACTAAAACTTAATTTTTAAACAAATTTTTCTGTAGAATTGATAGAAAATTATTTTATTGAAAATAAAACAAAATCACATGGTGGTTAAAAGTCGGGTTATTATTTTTCCTCAATTTATTAATAGTAATATTTTAACTCCAAGTTAAAAAATAAAAGTAGTGTATTGTGTACTAAAACCTAAACTTTTCCTTTAGTTTAAGCAGTCATATTCTTTTAATGATCTGGATACATATATGTGTCAGAAAAGTGAAATAAGAGATTTAATAATTTGTCACATCAAGTCAAGCCAAGTGTATGGTCAGTTAAACATATAGTCCTTTATAAATTACATGACTTAAGTGTTTTTCTATAATATTTAAATGCCTTTTTAACTTATTTTCTTATGACTTTGTAATCGCTACCCTAGCATCTCCTATAAACATATTCAAAACACAATAGTCACATTTTCTTATGAACTATGCTCATCTTTTATTACTAATGTTAGAAATGTCAATGGCATTGGCCCCGTCACAAACACTTCCCCACCTCTCTGCATCCCTCACTCATTTGCTCTTTATTCCTCTCAATTCTACCTTCTACATGCCTAATCGTCTCAGAACTGCTCAGTTTATTTCATCAATTTATCTCACTTAATTTTCATGAGAACTATTGGAATACTTTCTTCTTTCCAGGACTAAATAATAATTCTGTGAGCAGAGCAAAGGGAAGGATGTAGTATGGTACTTATATGCCAATCTGTGAGCATTAGATAATTCAGGGGGATAGAATTGAGAGAAATGGTAAAATTTTACTTCCTAAATCATTGCAATGTTTCCCTGTTAAAAGAGAGAAAAAACACATTTTTGAAGATGCCCTATTAACTAGCTTTTCTGTGAAACATTTTTTTTTTTTTAATCTTGTATCAAAACCACAGTATGGTGACAATTTCTTAAACATTGTCTGTATGGCAAGGTTGGTAGATAATTGCTAACTGAAAGCTAAGCAAACTCAATTCACAGTAGAGCTTCTTCTCTGGGCAAAAATACTTCTTAATGAATCATGTAAGCTGTGTTTTAATTTAGAAGAATAAATGCATAATACAAGATAATTATGTAATGAATATGTTAACATGTGTGCATACATTTGTATACATACATATATGTATATGTGTATGCATTTGTACATATGCAAATTATAATATTTACACCTTTGTAATAATCATGTAAATTAGTTTCTTTACATTTTATACCTATAAACACTTTCGTATACCTCTATGGTCAAAACACAGTTCACAATTTTACTATCGTTTGCCTAAAAATTTCTAAAGGAATAATCATTTCTGTAATTATCAAATTATAATGTATATTTGGCACTATTCTATTATTATGTAGCTACTATCAGTGGAAGAATTGGGAGTACACATTGGAGGGAAGGGGGAGCACAGCTTTCTCTATAAGCATATCTCTGGGGTATGCACTAAATTGAATCTGTGGTATAATTTTAGTATACTTACACGCTCAATTTATTCAGAATAAATCACCTTTTTAGTCTAACCTGAAATGTTCAAGATGAACTGCTGAAATGTGTATGTTTGCATTTGTCATGAAAACACATATGTTTGTGAGTATTGCTAAGAAAAAATTGCCCCAAGTTTCTTTTGTTTTACCCTGAAGAATATTTAGCAATGATTGGTCAGTCCCACAGGTTTCATTGAATCTTCTGTGAATTCTATAACACTTTCCAACCAACTAAAACGCAATTTCTTTAAAAAACAAAAAACAAAAAAATAGGAAGGATGATAAAAAGCAAATCATGAAATTGCCGAGTTTTGCAACCTGAAGAGGTCTCCAGTTTATTAGGAAGAAAAAGAATCAATATCAATGTGAAATGTTGCAGAGTGCCAAGATCTTTTCATTGTAAACAGCCAAAAATCCTGTTATAAGAAGATAATCAGAGATGATGACTATTACCCAACTCTGCCAAAGCAAAAGCTTTGAGGTGTTGATTACTGACCAATAAGGATTCCAAATTGGCCAAAGAGAATTTTGTTTTTTGACTCATTTTCCCTTTGTGACTCCAGTGTAGCCCTGGAAACAACCACTGAGTTCATTTAAAACAATTTCCTTTTTCCACTCCTGAGGAAACCTAGCCTCAGCAAGCTTAACTGTCAATTGTAAAGCAAGGTCACTTTGCATCACAGAATAGAACCCAAGTCCCCAGATCGCCAAGTCTGTGCTCCCTCCACTTTCTCTTTGTCTTCTGTGACTCACTTTTGTTGAGTTGACTGTAATATTTTGATTTCAGAGTAAGAAGGTGAATGGGGAGATGAGATGGCATGGATTGCAGGGCCCAAAACATTCTCTACATCTTGCCTACCAAAAACACAGACTGAAGCCCTATTTTTAGAAACCACTAACCCACTCACTGAGAGAGACAGGCGATGGCCTGGCTGAGATTTGCCTGCAGTTCTTTCCTCCTGTCCAGTTTCAGCAATATAAAGTGACTCTAGACACTCACTAGGTGATTGCTTTCCCTTAAGAAGAGAGCTAATGAGACCTCCCAACTTCTGCTGATTCAACACTCTTAATTTTATAAACTGTTGTTTTACAGTACCATTTTCAGTTTCCCAAAAAGAATTTTTTAAAAAATTAAGGCTCTGACAAAGACTGCTAGCTGTGCCTTTTCTTCCATAAGACTTAGTTATTTCTGGGAAACAACTCCCTTTTGAAAACTTCACACCCTAGCTTCCTCAAGTTCAGTTTTAGTATGTGGCTTAAAGTCAATGAAATGTAAGTAGATTGATGTGCATCATTTCCAGGCCTGTTTTATAAAAATGTCCCATGAGATGGTCCAGCTCTTTCCCCCATCTGGTTGCTTATCATGGGTATGTTCTCAGCAATCTCGGAACCCCCACATAGAAGATCACACAGCCTCACTCAGCCTGAATCTGTGAAACATTGCATAAGGGAGCATCCCAGCTCCTCCCCGCTCCTACATCACAGATTTGTTAACTCCTCGGTCCTATTTACTCCATGGTCAGGAAATAAATTTATATATTTTTTGAATCATTATATACTGAGATTCCTTTGTTACAATGATTATGCTACCTAAATGAATACTAAATAAAATTCAAGGAAGGTACAATTGCATCACATCCATATCTTTTTAAGGATAAAATTTAAAAAATTTACTCATGAAACACCTACCATTCATAGTTACAAATATATGTAGATATAAGCTAAATATTCTCTTATATCTGTGATTATTTTATAACTTCTTAGAAACATTCATTAGTGTATATTTATTCTATCTCCACTGTTACAAAACTTAAAAATGTAAAAGCACTAGAGATTATTTAACTCAGTAATTTTAACAATACAGAAATTAAATCTTGAAAAAATGAAATAAAGTATGGAAGGTCATGTTAATCAAAGGATAGAATCATAAGTCTTTCCCTGACTTCTATAGAGTATTTAGTACAATAAACTGGCTTTCTTCTAGAATGATGATTATACCTGAATTTTCCTCTCGACAATGTGCATTGCTCCTAACACAAGGAGTAGTCAAAAAATGTTGACTGGATGATTCAGTGATTTATTTAGGATTAAACAAAAAGCAAATCTAAAATTTATATAAATTTATTAGAGCAATGTATTAGGTTAGTAGAATAATATTTTCTAAACAAACAAGACATTTTATCACAAAAAGAAAACTAAATTATAATTGTATAATACATTTTTAAGTAAAACATATTAAATATTGGAAGTTATTCCTTTTAATTAATGTCCTATTTAAATTACATATCTTATTCATTGTAATGATAAATCAATTTAAATATGATATATATTCTAAAATGAAATTTGGACTGTCTGGTCTGGACTTGACATATCTAAACAGCAATAAATTTGAATGTGGGTAAAATGAGCATTTTATCATTATTGAATTTTTGAAATTATATTTCGGCACACATGTTTAGACCTTATTTCCATGTTAAACATGGAAATTATATAAATATAGATATAATATACTTAATTGTATATCTCTGCATAAATGAACATAGAAAAATAGCAAATTTCCTTTTAAGTCTAGTTTTCACTTGTCCAACTGATAATTACTGATCTGGTTGTGAAGGATAAAATTATGGCAAATTTGCAGAAAGTTTGAAAAGTGGTTAGGATAAATGCCTAAGAGATAACTACTTTTTAAAATAAAAACTTACATCTAACTACATATTAATTTAAAGTTACTTTTTTGTTTTAGAGTAATATTTTCATAGCTTTAGCTTCTTGGTAGATAAACAGAAAGATAGATAGATAATATTTTTCTATAGATGTAACTTTGTGAGTAAGAATTCTGTCTGCACACTAAGAATAGAGTAGATAGGCTTCAAAGAAGTAGCCATATGAATCAAATTTTTTTTAATAAACAATTAATTTAAATATTATGTATTTAATGCATGAAATTTCATATAGTTGTATCTTCAGTATTAACTTTTTAAATATAAGCCATATTTCTGTAATAATCTTATTGTGATAGAACATATATTTTTGAATTTACCCATTAGGTAGTTTTCAAATTATTATTGTTTCTGTTGTCAGTATTGTTGGTTTATTATTGTTATTTCAAATATGTAGTGTATCCATATGATGACAATTCAAAATTGCAAAAAGATAAACAGTCATCCTCTCATTATGTCCACAAGGATTCTAGTTCTCTGGCTTAAAGATCAAAACCACTACAGAGATTCATCCTGTGACTGAAGAAAGGGAGGAGTGACTGTCTCATAACTTATTATATAAACTTTATTTGATATTTATATATTTGAGGTTAATAATCTTATTTTGCACACTCATTATTTTCTTTAAATGTGAGGCTAGAGATGATGTTTTTAAACTGAATCATTAGCTATCATTTTCTAAAGTTGATTTAAAGGATGAAGACACATATAGGCTATGTTGAAAAATAGAATTGTTTATTATTATTACTATTACCATTTTAAAAAATAATACTTTCACTAAGCAAGTCCTTCTTTTGTATCAGGTATCACATCAAATGTTTTACCTTCATTCAATCTTACTCAAGACGTTGCTTTATAGCTTTATTATCTTCTCCTTGTAGACAAGCACATTTGAACCAAAAGAGCTATAGTGTGACATTGCTAAGTAGACTAATCTCTACTTCTGACATCAAATTAACAATAATCAAGTCCATATTCTTAACTCTCTGCTATGAACTGAATGTTTGTGTCCTCCCAAAAGTCATATTCTGAAACTTAGCTTCAAAAATGATGGTATTAGAAAATGCGCTCTTTGGGGGTGACTAAGTCATGAGGGTGGAGCCCTCATAAATGAGATTGGTGCCCTTATAGAAGAACCTCCAGAGCAATCCCCAGACCTTTCCACAATCTGAAGTTACGGCTAATAGAGTGGTTTCTATGAACCAGAAAGTTTGCTCTCATCAGACATCAAATCTCCCTTTCAGAACTGTGAGACGTAAATTTCTATTGTTTATAACCTACCCAGTTTATGGTATATTGTTATAGGAGTCCAAATGGACTAAGACATTATTATTCTAAAATAGCAGACTGTGAATAAAAAGAAAAATCAAAGTTTGGAATGAAATAGAAATAACTAAATTCGAGGAAAATATAGAATTCTTTTTTATTGTGGGAAGAACAATTAATGTGAGATCTACCCTCTTAACAAATTTTTAAGTGCACAATACAGTATTGTTAACTATGAGCAAAATATTAATTTTAATGTGCTTAGAAAACTTAGTTACCATCTTCATATTATTGGCCACATAAGCTCCTCTTTGTGAATTTTCATAGTTATAAACAAAGAGAAAATACCACCTCTGTCTGCCACAGAGGGCCTTATATTTCTACACTGTCATTTAGGCTCCTCTATCACATTGTGTAAAAACTTCCAAATAATAGCAGGTAAAATTTCTATCACCATCCCCCACATGCAACGTTTTCCAGTTTTCAAATCACCCCCTGCAGCTGATCTGATTTAGTATTGTCTGTTCAAGAACTTCATATAAAGTGAATCATTGGGCGTGTACTCTTTTGTGTCTGGCTTCTTTCTTTTTTTGAAATTAAATCTATTGGGGGAAATTGGTTAATAAAATTATATAGGTTATAACTGTACAATTCAATAATACGTTATATGTATATCGTATTGTGCGTTCACCACCCAAAGTTAAATTTCCTTCCAACATCATATCCAACACCATTCAGCATAGTGTTTGAGAGATTTATCCATGATGGTACCATTATTTTTACTGCTGAGTAGTATCCTACTCTGTGGATACAGTACAATATATACCGCATCTGTGGATCTTCATTCAGCTGTTGATGGGTATTGAAATTTCAGGTGTGGATTATTTTTAATAAAGTTGCTATGAAAATTATGTACCACCCTTTTCATGGACATATATTTCCATTTCTTTTGGGTATGTACTAGTGGCGGAACTACTGGGACATATTATTGTTATATGACTGACTTTATAAGAAATCTGTATATGAAGTGGTTGTGTTATTTTACGCTCCACCCAGAAATGTATGACAATGAAATTGTTCCATACTCCCACTAACCAGTGTTATTGTCAGCCTTTTTAATATTTTTAAGTTAATTTTAATGAAATAGTGGCGTCTCATTGGTATTTTAAAAATTAATGCAATATTTATAAAATTAAGATTAACACCAAAAAATCCATGATGAAAAAATATAAAATTGTAATTCATAATAAGATCAGTCACAGTACTGGGTAGAGCCATAGTAAAGTCTGAGACAAAAGAAAAAATCAGAAATATGGATAATCTCTTTATTTAAAATATTGATTTTTTCCTCATTGGGATTGTAATTTTTATTTCTCTGATGACTAAACAAAATTTCTTAAAATGATCAATGAATATTAAATTTGATTGATTATTCTCACATCAATACAGATGATTAAATGATTTTCTTTTCTAATAGAGTGAATTACTATAGTAATTTTCTAAAGCTAAATTAGTCTTTAAAATCTCGTATGATGACATTTGCTCTTGATGAACATTTTTAGACTTGCCGGATTTGGTGTGATAATTTTTAGTTTTTAATGCTTGTATCTATGTTAATGAGAGCGTTTTTACTTCTCAAACTGTGCTTACATGATTGGGGCTTTTTTTTTTTTTTTCCAGTTTTCTGGAGGATGTTTTACAAAGATATAATTATCTATTATTTAAATTTAGTAAAATTTGCTTGTTATGTTGACCTTGGACTAGTGTTTTTTAGATCAGGTTTCATACCTCTTAAAACTACTCATAGTTATTTTCTATTTAGATTTTCTATATGTTATTGAATTTGTTTTAATAAATTAAAGTTTTAGAGAAAATTGTTCATCTAGTCTGCAGAGCAATTGTATTTGGATAAAATAGTTCATAGTATTCTACTATAATTTTTTTTCATTTCTATTTTATCTTTAAGTATGTTTCCCTTTTAATAACCTACATGGTTTATTTGTGATTTCTCTCTTTTTTCTTTAGCAATATTGTCAGAAATTTTCCTAATTAACTAGTATGTTCAAAGAAACAAATTTTGACTTTTGTGATCCTTTATATTATATATTTATTTTAGCGTTCATTGCTGTCATACTTTTTATGTAATGTCATTTTTTCTACTTTCTTGGATATATTTTATCTAGTAAAGTTAAATTGTAATCTCATCACTTTGTCTTTCTTGCCAATGCACTGGAGTTTTTTCACTCAACAGCACATATTAGTTATCTTTTCTGTTTTGATATGTAAGCAATCTACTTAATTTTTTTTTCATAAGTAGAATCTCATGATATGGACATTGAGAGTCATAATTAGTTATTTCTCCTGTGATAGGAATCTAAGTTATGCTAAAACTTATTACTACATACAAGACTAAAATAAATATAAAAATGGAAATATTTATCTAGAGGAAAGAGGAATTTTGGAATCATAGAATATGCTCATTTTCAATTTTAGTGAACTTTGATTTTGCCCACCAAAATGACTTTGTCTCCTTATATTGAAACCAATGTCAGTTTCCCTGAAGCCTAATCAATAGTCTCAAATTTAAAGATTGTGGCTTATCAAATGGATGAAATATCATGCTACATTTTTTCTTTCAAATTTACCTGACTACTATTAGGTAGTATGCTTGCACATATCTTTTGACCATATGTTTAAATTACCATTTCCTTATAATTATCTATTTTCATCATTTGTCCATTGTGCTTTTTTGTGATGATTTGACAAACTTATTTATATTTTCTTCATATCAGTGTTCTTTTTGTAATGTGTTGCACGTGTCCTCTCCCAGTTACAAGTATCCTCTCCCAGTTGTCATATCATTATGTCTAGTTAAAAAGCTATAATAAAGAACAAAAATTACTTTGTACTGAGTTTACAATGGTTTTTTATTTCTCTGACCAATAGTTTTGCTCTGTTGAACTGAAGCTACCTTTACTTTTTCAGAGCAAAGACAAAAGAAAACAAAAAACTGAATAGAATTTAATGGGTAACGATGAGCATTTCTTTTCTTATAATTTTGAAAAGCTGTTGGTGCTCCTAGCATTTCTTCAAGCAGTTATGATAATGTTGATATAATTAGGTAGGCTGCTCTGAGAGAAAGATGAGGGTGGGTTTTATTTGTGTGGCTTTTGTTCTTGTTTACTTTCCTTTTGTGACAATATTCCACTCTTTTTGTCATTCCACTGCCAGGATTCTGAAGAAAGTTCATGCCTTAAAACCGGCGCATTATCCTTTTAACTACAATCTGTATGTTCACTCTTAACAGTCCACGAGATATTCTTTTGTTTTCTTTTCATTAGAAAAATATTTAATAATCAAAAGCTTACCTGGAGCTTTCATTCTTTTCAACAAATAATAATAATAATAAAAAATACAGTACTATCATTTCAATTTGTACCTGAAGCTATAATCTTTAATGGCATGCAGAAAGATTTGTCATAGAAATATATGGATTCTCTATTTAATATCACATAAAAATATAGCTAGAGCCTAGGGTCTTAGTGAGAGAGTAATGAGATATTACAGTGAGAAAACAAATAACAAGGAGTTTGATGCCATCCTAAGGAATGCAATCATTATCTTCACTTTGAGTAATAATAGAACTTACCGGGTTATTGTAACAGTTAAATGAGTTAATGTACATAAAGTTCTTTGGAAAGTGCTTTGCACTTGTTAAGCACTGTAACAGACTGAATTGTGTGCTCCCCTCCAAATTCATATGGGGAAGTTCTCACCTTAGTACTTCAGAATGTAACTGTATTTGCAGATAGGTTTTTTAAATACTTAATTAAATTAAAATGAGGTCATTAGGGTTGGTCCTAATCCGATATGACTAGTGTCCTTCTATGAAGAAGAAATTTGAACACAGATACACATAGAAGGGAGACTATGGGAAAACACAGGAGAAGATGCTCATCCACAAGCCAAGGAGAGAAGCCTGGAACAGATTTCCCTGTTATGGTCCCTGCTGACACCTTGATCTCAGACTTCTAGCATCCTGGGACTGAGAAAATAAACTTCTGTTGCTTAGGCCACTTAGTCTGTGGTACCCAGTTATGGCAGCCCTGGCAAACTAGTACAGGCACTAATATGTGTTAGCTGTAAGTTGTAATTTCTTCTGGAAAAAAGGCCATTTGATCTCTCTCGGTAAAGTTAACCTTTATATATAGGCAATTGGAAAATACTGCTCTTCTACAGAGTAGACCTTATATTAGTTACCTTTTATGAAACTAAAGTCTTTCAGTAAAATCCCAAATATCTAAAGCACATTATACAATGCGATTCATGTGGACAATCAATAATTTCCTTCCTCTTGCTGCCACAGTTACTGCAACACCCACGCTCTATTCCCATTGCCACGAGCTAAGCTATGTGCCCTTCCCTGAACCAACCATCAAGTGTTAGAAGCTACAAAAGGCTTTAATCTCCCATTAACAGGCTTGAGCCCCATTTTATAACTATAGCTAAGGCTATAGTTTCAGTTAAGAAATCATCTCTCTCTTTTCCTCAAATCATTAAAAATATCACACATTCTATGTTACAGTATTCTGAGTGTGAAGGATTATATACAGTTTGCTTTCTAAAATTTCTGATAGAAGTGTGGAGCTCTTAAATGATAACAATAATAATGTAAAGGACCATAACAGTATAGCTTTGCAGAATTTTTAAATCTTAAAAATTATCTAGTTCACTTCTGCATTTGACTGATGTGGTCACCAAGCCACAGAGATGGTAAATAAATGCCTTGCCTGCTTCTCACAGATGATCAGGGGACTTAGTTCAGGTCCCTTAACTCTAGACCCTTGCTCTTTTCTGCTCAACCACAACATCAACGGTGAAAATAAAACATACTTTCAGATGACAGTGGCAATTCATTGGTATGAAACATCAAAATTGTTACATGTTTCCCATTCAAAAGAAATCAGATTGAGTTTTGTTCTGCTTGTGTATGACTAAACTCCATGGCTACAAATGATCTCTGAGAAATTGAAATGGTATAGTAAGGAATTGTTAATGTCTTTGGTTTTTAATCTATCTAATCACTTGCAATGATGAAACAGCCAATAGACCCCAAAAAAGTGACAGCGACAGAAAAATACAGGTTTATTATAGACTAGTTTTTTAACACTTTGTAAAAATGATTTTGAATACAGAAGGTGAAAGTGGCTTTCAAGGGAAAATTGTGTATTTGGATAAGTGTTTCTTATTTCTGGTGTTTCCTCGGGGGAAAAAAAAAAGAATAGAAAAAGCAAACCAGACTTCTCTGGTGTCAAGATCAATATGAAATTTTGACTAAGATATGTTTGCTATTTTGATATTTCAGGCCTCCTTTATTCTATTGATAATATCTCACCAAATGGGGCAATTTCAAAATTACTTAACCTTCCTTTTTTCCATGCAATATCAGGATGTGAAGTCATCAGGCTTTAAGGAATAGGAGAATAACATTGTATTCTGTCTCATTTCAACAAGTTTACAGTACTTCTGGTAGGAAAGAAAGAGGGCACATTTTATTATTCAGCAAGAAAGATTTTATATTTAAAAATGTTTTCCTGTGTTTTTAAGCTGAGCGGTCTTCATCGTTTCATTAGGAAAAACAATATTCCTCTTCTAGACCCTTCTATCCATTTGAAAGGGCGATCTAGCCAAATCTGAGAAATTTTTAGTGAAGTTACCACTTGAAGTTCTCATTCGATTCTTTTCCTTTAGAATGACAGAAACAATCAATCCACTATGGTGAAAACATGATTATTATCTTTATTTACGTGGAATACTTGGGCAGCACAAAGAACATTTTTCTTACTCAGCGTAACTTTGAACAGGAGGCAACTTTGTTGGGCAGGAGAAATAATCACATTGACTGATCTGAACTACAGGCTTAGAAAAATCTATCTCCAGGGAGAAGCAGCAGAGTGGCTTCGATTCCAGCTCACATCTTGGAAGAAATAAATTGAGCCGTTTCTTTGAATGGCTTTTCAAAGAGTCTGCACATTTGAAAAGACTTTCGTTTAATCATGCTTTTCTGTATATTAGTTACTTGCCTGGTAATGTGGCTGATATTAGCCATACATGAACAAGGGGCAAAACTATTATAGAGATACCAGTTAGAGCTGGTTAACTCTAAAAATTTAACTAAATAAAAGCATCCCAAATGAGCCACGACAACAAAACCTTGTCTAGTTTTTCTGTGTATTAGCAGGATGACCTTTCTTCTGTCCTTATCTTTGAAGAGAGGGACATCAAACTGTGAAAGCCTTTTTATTTCTTTCTTTGTAACCAGAAAAAAAATTAAAAGTCTAGAAAGTCGTTCTCTTCAGTTTTCACAAACCTTATCCTGAAAATATAAAGCAAATCTTCAGCTCGTTTTATAGAAGGGCAGCTAGGGAAGTTCCCCCTTATCCATGGGGAATGCATCCCGAGCCCCCTGGTGGATATTTCTCCTAAATGTACATACCCACAATAAAGATTAATTTATAAATTAGGCACAGTAAGATTTTAACAATTACTAATAAAATCAAACAATTATAACAATATACGGTAATGAAAGTTATGGGAATATGTTTTTATTTTCTCTCCCGAAATATCTTTACAGTGCTCACCCTTCTTCTTGTAATGATTTGAGATGACGCAATGCCAGCATGAGGAGATAAAGGGAGATGCTCAGACTGGGGCACAATTTAAAACATGATTGGTTCATTTCTGGAATGTTCTATCTGATATTTTTGAAACCGTGGTTGACTGCAGGTCACTGACAATGTGGAAAGCAAATCCGTGAATAAAGGGAGGACTACTGTGACTTGTCCAAGTTTCCTGCTTCTGGAATTTTCTCCACTGACCCTGTGCACCCTCATGTCCTAGTGAACACTTTATCTTTAAAGATCCAATGCAGAGTACATTTCTCATATGACATATTTGTTAAACAGGACCCCGCTTCCCCACCGCCCCACGACCCCAAAACCTCACCTTTCCTATTTACCCTCCTTATATGTGCCTCAACCTCAATCCTTAAACTCTCTTCGGAATTCTCCTTTTCATTTATTTATTTTTTCTTTAGAATGTAAAGTATTTAATGGCAGGGAGCCTGTATCATTTGTACTTGATTCCCATTCCCTCATGTATTGTCTGCTACATTATCGCTGATCGACTCATATTTGTTGCCTGAATATATAAGTTCATGGACCAAAAAAAATACAATTGTTTCCCTATATGTTTATCTTATATATGTGTGTACACACACAACACACATACTCAGATACACAAGCACAAACATGTGCATCCTCTATATTGTCATAATCACTTATAAAATTATAAAGGGTATTTAGTAAGATTCTAACATGAACAAATAATACAATGTGGCTAGGTTGTTATTTCTGTGATAATCTGTTCTGCATTTCTCTTCTTGCTTCATCCAAATTTTGCTGGCTCTCTTTGGTATTTCTTACAATGATTTTGCCCCTGGCCGATTATATCATCTTCCTGACACAGAGACCTCATCTTCAGTCTTTCACAGTGAGCTCACACAAAGTCACTAAAATCCAGTTCATATCCATTGACCCCGTGGGTGTCCCTGCCAAGTCTGCCTGTTAACCCAGAAAAGCCTACGAGTTCTGTTTTTCTTTACATGCTATTGGTCCGCTCCTGAAAAATTTAGGAAAATTTCTTCAATTTCTTTAAGCAGACAGGTTTTATTGTAAAAAGAACGGTTAAAAATGGTTTGTCTACATGTGTAGAAAACTTTCACGACCTTTTGCTATTTCTTTACGAAAGGTAAATAATTAGAAAAGCAGAAAATAAAATCAATCAGGTTCAGATGAAATCTTTAATTCCATAAATAAGGATATTTATTTATGGAATGGCGATTGAGTTATTTAATATATAAAGATTATTATTAAAAAACAGATGACTTGGTGTTATTTCACCACAATGGCATATTTCTTCATATAAAAACTTAGCAGTTGCTATTTAAACACACTCAGATCATTTGTATTAATTTTATTTGTCTGGAATAACTCTCAACATATTGAGGCCAGAATCTATGTTTTTCTAGGTCTACTGACTTAAGAATAGCATTTTTTTCCTCTGAAATTTAAATTTCATCCTTGCCTGTGATTTCCTCAAAGTTAGCTCTAGTCACAGTTTTTAGTAATTGATTTCTGTGGCATATTCCTCGGCAAAATGTTGCCTGATGCTTTGTCCGTTCACCCAGAAATGTCTGTGCTTAGTTGGCTTGGCCCTACTTCATGTTCTGGGAGGCTATTCCAGAAAAATACATTGATAAAGTGAGTAAGCACGAAAACATCTTCCCGTTATAATTCTTTTAATCCTCTGCTACTCTGAGTTCAACTGGTCTATGACAAATTGTGTCGCTTTATAGTCTAATCATCAAAGATCAGAAAACGATGAGAAATTGAATTAGATCGGTGGTTCTGAAATCTTGGACCACTTTGGTATTTCTTTTTAAAGCCTGTTTATTTTTTAAGAGCAGTTTTAAGTGTACAACAAAAAGGAGAGGAAGCTACAGAGATTTCCCACATACTTTACCCACTCCACCCCTCCACATGCATAGCCTCCTCCATTATTTACATCGCTCACTAGAATGGTCCATTTTTTAATAAGGATGAACTGACACTGACACATCATAGTCACTCAAAGTCAAGTATGTGTTAGGGTTCATTCTTAATGTTGTGTATTCTATGGGTTCGGACAAATGTGTAAAGACATTATTCATCATTATAACATTATGCAGACTACTTTCATTGCTTTAAAAATTTGCTCCCTCCTATTCATCTCTCTCTATTCTCTCTCACCCCTGTAAACTACTGATTTTTTTTTTTCTACCGTTTTCATAATTTTGCCTTTTCCGTAATATCATATAGTTGGAATCACACAGTATGTAGCCTTTTCAGAATGGCTTCTTTCTCTTAGTAATATTCATTTAAGGTTTTTTCATGTCTTTCCCTGGTTTGACAGCTCATTTCTTTTTAGCACTGAATAAGATTCCACTGTCTGATGGATCTCAGCTTAGTTATCCATTCACCTACTGAAAGACTTACAAGTTTTGGCAATTATGAATAAAGCTCACCGGTGTGTTTTGAAAGCAAAACAATATAGAACAAAACCAACCAAACAACAACAATAACAAACCCAGCATCCTAGATCACTGCTTCTCAAGCTTTCATGTGCATATGAATTGCCTGGGGATCTTTTAGAGCAGGTCTAGGGCGGGAGGGGCCTGAGTTTCTGATTTCTTACATGCTTTCAGGCGATACCCTCAGGGCATGCCCAGGGCCACTTCCTTCTTGAGTATCAAGTCCTTCGGGTCCACTTATGACTTATGAAAAAATGGTTTCTCATAGTGGGCCCAAGCTCTTCATGGTTTAAAAAACTGCCCTGGTGGGGTGTATTTAACTAGTTAGCTTTCATGGACCATCATTAGGGGACAAATAAAATATATGACCTTACAATGACTTCCAGTTTTCTGTGATTGCATTTTATCTCTTTTTATAGAAGCAGCATTCTAACAGAATGCTTTTCATACAACACTTCAGTTGCTATGAGTATTTATTATGAATCAAAATGAAAGTGAGTAACTTGTAATTGTATTCTAAGGTAACTTAAAAGCAATACTCATTTTTAAATTAAAAACATAAATAGTACAAATTGAAATTCATGTATTCTTAACTTTATGTGCTATACCAATGGGTAAATTGAAATGATTAAGTATCTTTTTCCTAGATATAACTGCAATTTTTAAAAATGATGGAATAAAACATGCTGTCACTAGCATGTGAGTTTATTCTTATATCTCTAGCATTATTAATATCTCGGAATTGACATGCCAATTATTATTTTTATTATTTAATTTCAGCTTTTATTATTTAATTTCAGTTTGAGAAATTTTCTTTTAAATCAATATCAGAAATTATGAATGAAAATTTTTGAAAGAAAGATAAGTTATACAGAGTTATATAACTCATTAACAAAAGATTATCCGG
>NW_011888859.1:2640935-2649364 GCF_000151845.1 Pteropus vampyrus | reverse complement strand
TTTTTTGGCATGGATCGATCATATCTCTGAGATGCATGACTGCTAAAGAAATTCAACATTTTCTTTTTTACCTTAAATTTTATGTTGGAAGTTAAAGCAATTACAGCACATAAGAAAATGTAATCTCTTAACTTCAGTTATATAAACAAATATTAAAAATTTTGACTATATCTCTCTACCTCTCACTTAAAATCGTAATGATGATTTCTAGAACTATATTATAATAGTATTGTTAAATGCTTTCAAATGATATTAAAGGTATCCTTTACTTTTAACAATTAAAATATTTTTTTTCTTTTGTATCCTCATTGCATATTAACTGTCATCTTATTTGTGGCCATAAGACAAATTAAGCAGAATAACTGGGAATCTGAAATTTTAGCATGCTTCAAGAATTATCTTCTCATTCTCCCTAAAAGCCTCCCTATTTCCTCAGCCCATGATTAAATTAATAATAAACCCTTCACATTTTGGACACACTCTTAGAAACTGCACTAGTTCCCTATCATGCAGAATACAACTCTCTCAAATATCTTTCTCTCTCCCATATCTATTTACTTTCTAGGTTAGTTTCTAGATTCTCTTGGGAGAATCATAGGTTTCACAATTTTGGGGTAACAACTGCAGAATTTGCATACATGAAGAGAGATTTTGTGACATCTTATGAAAAGAAGATGAAATATGCATGCACACAGTTTAAGCCTAGGATATGCTAAATAGTCAGTGGAAGCCCTAATGTATATAACACATGATGACTGAGGGAGGAGAAAGCAGAATGTGAGAAGTTTGTGAATAAACACTTGCATTGAAACACGCAACATTTCTTGAAATATGCAAAATACCTGCTGTGCCATTTCTAAGCTTTAAATAGCTTCTGAGTTTCACATAGTTAGTTATAACAAACTATTCAAGAGAAAGGGCATACGAACGTCTCCAGTGCATCCTAGTTCTGTGCCAGTTTGCGTCTAACTGTACATCTAAGTCAGGTGTGACTGTTTCTAGTTTCTACCCCATGTTACTTATTTCTTATTAATGTTTGCTTCCCTGTTATTTTGAATTTTAATTCATTACCTACTACAAATGTTGTTCTTTCCTCGAAAATGTTTTATGAGATAATGGTTATGGGATTCTATAGCTCCCAGTCTCTCTAAATTGGATGTTATTGATCTGTAACAATCAGCAATTATTCTTCACACCGGCTGCTGGCAAGCATGTTGTTTTTAAAGCCCTTTTGGCATGAACAAAATTTTCTGGCTTGGAGTCAAAATTAAAAAGTAATTACTCATGCGTGCAGTCACCTCACTTGCCAATTCCTTGGCGGCACCATTTAACAGCCCTCCATGACAGTGGTGCAGAATGTACCTCTATAATCACCTATAAAAATTCTGTGAGGTTCGGAATTGGTGGGAGTTTGGAAAATAATTAAAATCACTTGCATACTTTAAAAATTCACATGGAAATAATATAAGCAAACACACTCTTAAAGTAGAAAGCACTATAGTAAACTGGGAGGTTATTTCTGGGCTGGTGAAGTAGCATTGTCAGTAACCATTAGGCAATGGAGAAGGAGAGCCAAACTTCAAACAGTAGTCAATATACATTTCAAGAATTTTGGAAATGTTTTAATAAAGAGAGCACAAGACTGTGGGAATTGAATGTTAGGCCCAATCACGTATAGTTATAAAGTAGTAATGGTGAGACAGCGATTAGCAATCCTAAGGGGTGCAGTAAATGGGATATTTGACCCTTATTTCTGCCACCAATACAAGAGATAGCAGGAGAACCAAATTTTAAAGCACAAGATACAATGTGAAGGGACTTTAGGGAAAAGAGCATTCTGATGTCACATAAACAAACCTGGAAAAAGTAGGTTATGCTCCAAAGAATCTTAAAACAAATTTTATTTTTCCTTAAGACAGTGTTTCTTTTGTGGGGTTTTTGTTTTTGTTTTTGTTTTTGTTTCTGTTTTTGGTAAGGTAGAGGGGAAAATAAGGGTGTTACTTAGCTCTACACGGCTAAGTTTGTGGTTATTAAATTTGACAAAAGAAAAATATGAAAAATGACTAGCATTAGTCTTATCAACATAATCGGATGATGTAAAGTGACTTAAGAAAAGAATCATAGACATTAATGTGTAGCATTTATGTAGCATCATGTTACTGGATACAAATTATGTGTCTGTCAAGTTATAAACATCATCTCTGCTCCCTTGAAAATTGTCCTGCTAAGTATGCATGGTATTTTAATTTCACACCTAAAGTAAATAAAGCTCAGATAAGATATGTAACTCACCTAAAGACAGCTCCCTACACTACTTGGGCAATTTCTAGATCTGGTCTCTCTGACTCCAGATCTTTGCACTGGGCTATGCTATCTCATCATTGAGAAGAAAGTGGGCTTGGAGAAGCTGTGTCTAAAGATGATGCATTGAATCTAAACAAAAAATAAATTTAAAATTAAATGAAATCATTCCAAAAGTGCCTAGAATGTGCTGAATGTAATTATTTTAAGTATCATGAAATAAAAGAAAAATAACTCATTTCTCCATCATGTTTAAACAGCCCATTTAATAACCATATTTTAAATACATAATCTTAAAATTTGAATAACCTACTTAAATTAAGAAATATAATACAGTCAATACCCAATTGCTATAAAGAAACAAACGTTTCACAGTGCGTGAATTTTTAAAATCCAATACTTTACGATTTAATTTTGGAGGTTCTGAAGAACGATAGCTGTTGGAATTTCCAAGGAAATTTAGAGATTGAGAACAGACTCCTTGGGATTCCTTAATGAAAATAATCATGTTCATTGTGGGACTGTCTGGGCTTAAAAAAAAATAATAATAAAGCCTCTGTGTCTCCCTGGTACACAGCAGACTACACACTTACTCCCACAGATCTCAGCTAAAGTCAAGTATAGATTGCTCAGGGCTTGATTAATTAGGCTATAAAATTTCCGATCCCTGTCTGCTCCCAAGAGACAATACATCTTTTAAAGTTCTTGACTCATGTTGGGCTTATAATTTACAATAAAGTGGAAAAAATTGAAATTTACTATTAAGGTATAGATAAAAAAGGCATTTTTAATTATTCGTTTCTTATATTTGAGAATAAGTAAAGGCCGACTTCAAAACTTGGCTCTGCTACTTAATAAATGTATGGCAATTTCTTGTTCTATCCTGTCAGAATAATAAAAGCACATCTGTGATTACTTGTAAGAAGAAAATCAGGTAATGCTTATAAAATATGTAGCACATCATTAGTCTGATGTTGATTTTTTCCCCCCACATTGTTATCTCAAATCTTTACTTCTCCCTTTTCATCATCTCTTTCCAGGTCACATATTTCTTATTAGAAACTATATAACTGTTGAGCAATAGCACATTTTAAAATAATATATTAATGAAGAACAAACGTATTAAGATACCTCCCAAACTCTGGATTCTCCTCGTTGCAAGGTTGCCCACAAAGACAGTAGAATTGTTGTGTATCGCTCTTTGATTAACTCCTCAGTGTTGGGATCCCTGAGTGCTTAGTGATCACATAATACTTGCTGATTTAGTGATTAAATAATACAGAAAAAGAGGTGCAGTATTTTAGAAATGACTCGTGGTCCTATTTGGACCTGTAAAAATGAGTGAGTTTTCCTTGGATTTTGCACAGATGCTTTAGTATATCCCTGTCTGCATCCATTCCGCTTTCATCTAATTAACCGAGCTTATGTATTTTCTTAAGGTTAACAGACTCAGAATAAGTAATTCCTTGACTATTACAGACTTAAAATAGATCTAGAAGTATACTGCAAGCACCTGTTCTTTACCTTCTTCCCAGCTGTAACAAAAGAGGAGGGATCTGGGAAGAATGCATTTCACACCCAAGTGACCCACTAGTGAGGCTCTGTTCCTCTCTTGTCCAGTTTTGACAATAAAAGGACAACTGTAGCAGCCATGATGTCAAGAGCTCAGCTTTCACAGAGATAGTTCTAGGGCCAGTGTACCAGGTAAGTCACCGAGACCCAAAGAGGGGCTAGCTGAGTGTGAGGGAAAGCCAGAGAGGCTAGTAGAGGAGAAAGATGATGGGTAGCCATTTGTGTCCTGGAAGCCTTGCTGTGGTGGGGCCGAAGTTTTCACCCTAACCTTTTTCTTGCACATTTATCCATGAAAAGAGAACAATCAGAATCTTTGAGGAGCTGTGCAGAACTTATTACATGAAGCAGTCGGTCCAGGCCATGCAGGAGATGAACTGCAGTATATGCTGTGGTTTGCTCTGAGAGTTCCCCGTTGGGCTGACATTCTCTCCCAGCGACAGTCCCTTTGATGAGGCATTCAGCTGAATAGTTCCAAGGCTTCCGCACCTCCCTTAGGTGCACACATCTCCAATGACCGATCAATATGAGGTAATAAGGCCAAGCCCAATTCATCTCAATTTTGAAGGTCATCCCAGCCCCCAGAGCTTCTGAGACAACTGCATCATTTCTACCTCTGGATACAAGTCCTGTATTCTTCACCTCTCAAGGTTTTGCTCCCCCAAATACTCCAATAAATCCCCCTGTTTATGCAAAATTCCTACTCTCAATATTTTCTCAGAGAACAACAAAAAAATAACAGCTGGAATGGGGTTGCAGTGGTTTTGGCGGTTTGCTCCCTTAACCCCTAGCTCTCCCATTCCCACCCATATCTCTTTCTGGAGAGGGATCAGATTGGGGTATGGACTCAGGTGTAGGTACTTGCTTAGGAAGTTCTGTTAAGAACATAAAAAATCCTGGAAATCAATCTCATTTCCTATTCGTTTCAAAGTATAATCAGCTTACAGTTTAGAAATTACTATGTTTATATAAAACAATGAAGAAAATGATGTTATAGTAATAATCCGTGCATATGACACAGAACAGCTAGAGATACATAAACAAGGATGAAAACAAAATAATGTTAGACATTATAAATCCAACTAATTGTGTATATAAAAGTTACTTTCCTGGGAGAAAGTTTACTATATTTTTAATTTTCATTTTGAATTAATTTTGGACTTACAGTTGGGTTGCAAAAGTAATAAAAAGTGTTTAGGATACCCTTTGGTCAACTGCCCCTGGTGTTAACATAACCATAGTACAATTATCAAAACCAGGGCAAAAAAATTGTTACAATAATGGAAAGAGTATTATTTTTAATCTTCGGTTGGCTCGAGGTATATGTTACTGGTAACTTGTCTAGTGCAGGCTTGTAAAAGCAAAGATGATGCAAATATGGTAACTATTTTATCTGTCTCATACTGAGCAAATGGGTTGTGATGTGGGTGATCAGAGCTGGAATCTCAGAATCTTAGGAAGCTATTTTAAAAATTAACCTAACTTTCTCCTTATATAATAACTCTAAAGGTATTTGCGTATTTGTAAATTTAGTGATCAGCATTTCATTACTTAATAAGATTCAGTTTTCAAGGAAGTTCTAATTTTGAGAAGTTACTTAATATTGACTGAATATTTAAATTTCTCTTAATCTGATCTATTACACTCAGAATCTGGTCTGTTACTCTTTGTTAAATCTGTATAGGTATGGTATGGTTTGAAGACCATTTACCACCTAGTTACTTTCTTTGGTCTAAAGTATAGTTTATTAATATCATTTTTAATTTGTGGAGCCCAAAACTTACAGTCCTATTATTTCTCCAAATGTTAACAGAACAATGCAATGTAAGGAAGAGGCACCATATCTTTTATCTTGAATACTGTACTTGCATTGATTCAGTCAATGTTGCTTTGGCATTTTGGTCACACTCATCATATTGTTGACTTATATTTCACTTGCTGTCACACATAACTGCTAAATCCTTTTTACATATGATGATGTTAAGCTAGCTACACATAGCCATGCAAAAAAATCCTGAAAATCTGTTTGAAACTTGTAAAAGTTTTCATCTGAGTCTTTATTTTGGTAATGTAATCAGATAGGCAAGATATCTTTTGTTATGTTACTTAGATGTTTAGAAATGTGACATAGAAAATATCAGGCTAAACAGAATATTCTACCCATCTACCAAGAATTGTTCAAAATTATAGATATGTTGACTTTCTCTTTCATCACAGAAACTCTAACACTAGATGATTTTGCATATAGTTCCAGCAAGCTATGTCATTTGATCATTTAATTTTTCCTTAGTAACCATCCAAATAGATTTTTAAATTCTAAAGTGACACTCTGCAGTGAGAAAGTTCTGATAATCTTAGATTTACATCTTGATGAGACACTGAATTATTTGTGTAAAAAAATACACACTCATTTAGAAGTTATGACAATATAATTATTATTTGAGCTCCTGCTGAGAAATATCATCTTAAAATTATTGCCAAATCTTAGTTTAGTTGCAATAATAATAATAAATATTAAAGATCCTCATTTGCATAAACAGGAATCATATATATTAGCTGACACTTTTTAAAAAGAGTTCATGGCTATCTGAAAAGAAAAAAATGTTTATAAGAAAATTTGCCTACAATTTCGTCAGTACATTTGTGTTATCACATTAGTGGTAATGTAAATTAATATCCATACATTTGTACAATAGACATTGATGATTATTTGTTTTAAAAGTATTAGAATTATTTATTCTCATGATACAGTTATGATATAAACAAAAAAACTGCCAAGTTAAAAATAAAATCATGCTTTTTTTTCCAAATCACACTTGAATGTTTCGTGATCACCTTGTATGCTTGTAGGTGCATGATATTAATAACAGATTTAAATTTCAGTGAAGCAGTCTATGGTCATGCCACCCTGAACAAGCCCAATCCCATCTGATCTCGGAAGCTAAGCAGGGTTGGGTCTTAGATGGGAGACCATCTAGGAAGACCAGGTACTATAGGCGTAAAAAATAAAAAATAAGGGATTGTAAGCTGACAAGTTCTTTGCAATCTGTGAGGTCAACGAGGGTTATCTTGCCTAAAAACAAACAAACAAACAAACAAATAAATTTCAGTGAAGCATATGTGGTCGACCGGCTCACTGTACATGTACTCCAATATCTTTCTAGGATGTCCCTATGTGTTAGAGGCTATAAAACTAAAAACTACATTTCCCAAAATGCATTGCAAAGATGCCTATACTTGTTTTAGTCTCTGTTGCTCTAACACCCTTGCATAGCCCTTGAAGTAGAAATGATAACCTAGTGTGCAGGACAACACTTTTTCTGATTTAGTGGATGCCAGTAGTTCTGGTGGCTGCAAATTTACCGTGAGATCTCAGCTAAAGTGTTTTAATCTGGAGCTCAGCTAAAGTGTTTTAATCTGAGTAGCTCAATCGCCAGGATTGTTCCAGGAATCCTTTCTGGAAATCCAGTCTTTAATCTCTTTCTATGATTCTTCCAATAATTTTATAAACATTGCTTTGCCCTTAAATTAGCTAGAATATTTTCTATCATCTGCCAATGAACTCTTATGAGCAAATTAATAACATTTTAGTAGAATTTGGAAACTTCTAAATCATTATTGTTTTTGCAACACTACTTTGGGCACTATGCAACTCAAATTTCGATCCTCCTCTCTATAGAATATGAGACTGCGACTATAGTAAAAATGAGTTTCTGCCATTTATACAAACCCATTAATTACCACTGATTTTTTGTTGGTACTAAATGTAATAAACACGTATCTCTTTGAAATGTGCTGTTGCAAATTGAATAAAATAAGGGAACAACTAAAATTTTATTTATCGTCACATTTTTTCCTTTCTGAGTCAGTTGAACAAAGCCTACAGCTGTCTGAAACAGAATTATTTTAAATGTTTTAGTATATGTCAGTCAACATTTCTCTGCCAACAGTCGATAGCATGAGTTTGAAAATCATAAGATCAAAGTATTTTTGTTTCAGAGGTGTCTGTATTGTAGGTTTTATTTCCCAAGAGATATAAAAATATTTCTAAATATTATGTTAATTTGGGCTGACAATCACTTTATGTCAAAACAGTAGCATAATCAGTTTATCTCTGAACTGCAACTGAATACGGGCTAGGATTTAAAACATAGTGTTGTATAACTTCAGTGTAATTTTACATTTGGAAGAGAATGAAAGACCTAACCATCCAGTTTATAGATCCAAAATTCTCAGATCTGAGTACCATCTACTGTACTAGGTGTGGCCCCCGAGGCTGAGGCACTCAGTGTTGTGGGAAGAGATGCTCTCCTAATTCTCAGACTCCCAGCACAGTGTTCCCACAGCCATGCGGCACACAGCACATGTTTAATGAAGTCATACATTCTTTCTGTTTACAAAAGACATTCTAAAAAGTCTTTCCTCACAGTAAAACAGAAAACAAAATATAATAAAAACTGTGCACACTTGCCCACTAAATTTGCTCGAAAGTATGTAATATACCTTAGCTATTTCTCCTAAGTTATAAAGCCAAACTGAGCTCACTGCAAACCTTGGTC
>NW_011888859.1:2635962-2640885 GCF_000151845.1 Pteropus vampyrus | reverse complement strand
TTGAACAAAGCCTACAGCTGTCTGAAACAGAATTATTTTAAATGTTTTAGTATATGTCAGTCAACATTTCTCTGCCAACAGTCGATAGCATGAGTTTGAAAATCATAAGATCAAAGTATTTTTGTTTCAGAGGTGTCTGTATTGTAGGTTTTATTTCCCAAGAGATATAAAAATATTTCTAAATATTATGTTAATTTGGGCTGACAATCACTTTATGTCAAAACAGTAGCATAATCAGAGTTTATCTCTGAACTGCAACTGAATACGGGCTAGGATTTAAAACATAGTGTTGTATAACTTCAGTGTAATTTTACATTTGGAAGAGAATGAAAGACCTAACCATCCAGTTTATAGATCCAAAATTCTCAGATCTGAGTACCATCTACTGTACTAGGTGTGGCCCCCGAGGCTGAGGCACTCAGTGTTGTGGGAAGAGATGCTCTCCTAATTCTCAGACTCCCAGCACAGTGTTCCCACAGCCATGCGGCACACAGCACATGTTTAATGAAGTCATACATTCTTTCTGTTTACAAAAGACATTCTAAAAAGTCTTTCCTCACAGTAAAACAGAAAACAAAATATAATAAAAACTGTGCACACTTGCCCACTAAATTTGCTCAAAAGTATGTAATATACCTTAGCTATTTCTCCTAAGTTATAAAGCCAAACTGAGCTCACTGCAAACCTTGGTCTCAATTTTAATTCAGTGGATTCTATATAGCAAGAGAGAGCTTAAAACAGAAGATTATTGTCTGAGAATATCCTTTTAAACTAGAAGTTATCATAGTTCATATTTGAAAATGAGGAAGAGCATTAATTTTAATATAATTCATTTTTCATCTAGTTCACTTAGAGAATAATTTAATCTGAAAAAGATCAAATGCATCAATGAAAATTTGTTCCCAAATACTCAACAGGAGGGTATTGGTAATGAAGAGAACCTTGGCTTTCATCTTATGATGTGCTATGCTTTAACATTTTAATGAAGAGAAATTTATATGGAGTCAAAGACTTGGCATTTGATATTAAGTTCATCCTCTCTAGAAGGTCATGTTTTCTCAAATTATATTGAACTTTAAAGTATCCTTTTAGTTTATTTTATTTCTAGTTTACTATGAATTATATATTACTGTAATTGATAGTAGATAAGAAGCAAAAAAATATCAGGTTTCCTCTAGATTATTTTTTAATAAATAGAAGCATCTCTTCACAGGTACTAAAAATAGAGTCTTCCTTAAACAAGATTACAGATAACCTTCCCTTTGCATCCTTTAACAGATACAAAATAAACCTGAATATTCAGAGACATGATGTCAAAAGTGGTTGCTGAGAAGCTAAGAGAGTCCTTTGAGGAGTTAGCTTAGTCTGAGAGCAATTTCTAAAGTGATTAATTATAGATGGTTTCAATGGATTCTGCTTATTTTCTTGGTTGACAGTACAAGTATCTGTAGGAACACCTGGTTTCCCTCTCCCCTCCTTGCACACATGAATGCAGCACATGCATGAGTGTGCACATGCACACATACAAAGAGTGTTATATTACAAAAATATATATTATCAGTTGTATTACTGACTACTGCAATGTAATGGGGGAAAAAAAAGAAGCTCTTAATCTGGATACATGAAATTTAGTCCAAGATTTGCTCTTAGTTTTGCTAATCAGTGCCAGAAAAATAGGTATGGCCTTCTCTTAATAAAAAATGTACAATAATTTTAAAGAGAAACGTATGAGAAAATAAATCCAATATTTGTAATTATGTATAATTTAAATATGAAAAACACTAATGTCAAAAGCACCACCACCAGAATATTATGGCTCTGGATTTACTATTCAAGAAGAGAACATTTCATTTACATATTAACGATCTAAGTATGCTCTTAGAGTTTAAGAGAATTGTAATTCTGTGACTTGCTGAGCACAAAATAAAATACATTTTATTTTTTGCTTTTTTTCTGGATGTCTTTTGCCATTCTGTATTTTATCCCCTAGTAATTCTCAGTGATGGATGCATATTAGAATCCACTGAGATCTTTGGAAAATGATGATACTAGGGTCTTCCTTCAGGGGATTCTGATCTAATTGGTCATTATTAGAGGACTTGGAATTATATTTTAAAATTTATCCTGGACGTGGTTCCATAGTGTAGCGGTTAGCACGTCTGCTTTACACGCAGAAGGTCTTGGATTTGTGCCCCAGTGGAGCTATAGTCCATGGTCTATGGCCATGCCACCCTGAACAAGCTTGATGTCTGATCTGAGAAGCTAAGCAGGGTCGGTCCTGGTTAGTATTTGGATGAGAGACCACCTAGGAAGACCAGGTGCTGTAAGCATAAATAATAATAAATAATTTTTAAAAAATAGAAAATTATCCTGAACTCACCTAATGTGTAGAAAAATTTCCTAGGATGAAGGAAGAAGCAGCTATTAACTCTCATGAAATTGGTCTTTCTTCAATTGTCCTAACTTCTAGTTTCCAAATAGGATCTACATCCTAGATGGAAGAGCTGATATCTTTAAAACAGGATGTCAAAGAGTCAGTTTTTAGAGCTATTGGTGAAAAATGGAAGTATGGAGAAGAAAGGTGGAGAAGCAGCCCTCTCTCAACTTATTTTAAAATGTCTAAAGTGATGAATATATAATTATTTAATTTAGCTAAGTTTCATCTTGAATAAATGTTTAATTTTCTTACTTTTACAAACATTGTCTATTATAATCTTCCTTAGATATTTCAGTTTCAGGAGAAACTCTTATGTCTATCTTAAAGTTGGGGTAAACTTGTTTCATGGTAACGAAAGTAGAAAGTAACATGCAAATTTTTAAAGTCAAAAGGGAGTTTATCTTGGAACACAAGTCTTTTAAAACTGAAATTAGCCATGCACAACATTCTCTCTATAAAAACAACTATGCATATTTAACCACTATCAGTAGATTGATAGAGCACATATTCTTAACTAAATTTAGTTATGATGATATAATGACTTTAATGCCATCCAAATATCTTTCACATTTTATCTTGTTAACATTGACACATGTTTGGAATATGGGTTTCCAAGTTTAGGGTACAAGTAATATATACGGTTTCAGCATATGACTCACTAGCCCTCAGAGAAAATCAAACTCAGGATCTCAAGTTTCTTAACAAAAGGCTATAAATAATTCAGAATCTTAAACGTAGTGGACATGAACTCATGTAAAATAACACTTAATGGGCACCATTTCTGCATAAATAAGTTTTCCAGATGATGTAAGCGTGCAATGAAGAAAAGTGTTTGGTGTCTATAGGAGAAGAATGATGAGTGTTGTAATAAAGGGTGCTGTCATGAGCACAGAACGATGTGCTAAGAGAATGTGGTACCCTGCCTCCAACATCTCAAAGATCAGTGCCTCCTGGTGTTCATGTCCTTCTGCATCACACTAAGATTGGTCTGTGTGACTAATAGCATATGGAAACAATGATGGTATCTCACTTCTGAGATTAGGTGATAAAAAGACTGTGGCTGTCATCTTGAGTGCTTGTTGTGTCTTCCCCTTGGATTACTTCCTCTTGGACCACTGAGTCTGGGGAAATCCATGTCCCTCAGGAAAGACCCATGTAAGGAAACATGGAAGCCTCATGCCAACAGCCATGTGAGTTCAACTGGAAGTGGTATCTTCAGCCCTAGTTAAGTCTTGAGGTGATTGCGCCCTGGCCAAATTCTTGACTGTAACTTCAGAAGAGACCTTGAGCTAGAAGTAGACACCTATGTTGGTCCTTAATCCTTGACCATCAGAAACTGTGTGAGATAATACACGTTTGCTATTTTAAGCTGCTAATTCTTGGAGTTGTGCTTTATACATCAATAGATAATGAACACAGAGAATATTGGAAGAAAGAGGAAGGGCAAGCTCTGTTATAATTAAAGAACTAAGAGAAAACTTGGAGGAGGGATTTGAAATAGGGCTTAAGAGATGAAAGGCATGCCAAGCAGACTGAATAATCTGAGTTAATGCAGAAAAGGTAAATGTTTGTTGAAAAGTGAGGAGATTGGTTATTGGAACTGCCCGTTAACACGAATACAATATGAATGGCTGGAAATGGTAAAACTGGGCTGGACTTTGAATGCCAGCCAGAGGAGTTTGTATGTTGTCTGATAGAAATATAAATTTGTAGAAAAGAATTGGACAAAGAAGACCCACCACCAGAAAGACCTCCCAGCAGCCTGTCAGGGAAATAATGAGGCCTGGAAAAGCTTTGGCTGGGGAGCAGAAAGAATTGGGATGGAAATGACTTGATAAGTACTGTTCGGGCCTAACTGAAAGGAGTGATGGGTGAATTGATGGAAGGGAGAAGAAGAGGGAGTAACAGTGCCTCATGTTGTCAGCCTGCAGGTCATGGAAGGAGAGTGATGTCTTTAATCTCACAGAGGGAAGGGTGGGGGAGGATGATGAGAACTAACCAGGCACATTAACAATAGTAAGCCTTACATTGGTGCAGCACTTTTGTCATTTACCAAGTTATCTGGAGGCATTCTATTATTTGTGTCTCACAATGATTCTGTAGAAAAAGAGCAAACTTTATCCTCTTCACTTGGGAGATTAAGAAAACTGAGAAAATTAACTGTAATTAACTTGGCCAAAGACATAGAACTGGTAAATAGCAGACCAGGGACTAGAATTCAAGGGTCCCGATTAATAGTTCTGTGTTTTTCCATTATATTCAACTAGTAATGCGAATAGTAATATAATTTTTAATAAAACATTCTTTAGATATGCACATCAGTGTGTGTTTGGAGGGAGGGGCAGTAGAGAAGTAGCAGAGCTGTCCTACAGATTCTTGTGCATTATCGACCTAGAAAATCAGTGAACCATCTCAGATTTAACTATTTCAGGGACCTACCCTCACACTAAGTAAGAGAGTCCTTTCTTGGCCTTTCTCGGCTTCTC
>NW_011888859.1:2622922-2635912 GCF_000151845.1 Pteropus vampyrus | reverse complement strand
TGTAATAAAGGGTGCTGTCATGAGCACAGAACGATGTGCTAAGAGAATGTGGTACCCTGCCTCCAACATCTCAAAGATCAGTGCCTCCTGGTGTTCATGTCCTTCTGCATCACACTAAGATTGGTCTGTGTGACTAATAGCATATGGAAACAATGATGGTATCTCACTTCTGAGATTAGGTGATAAAAAGACTGTGGCTGTCATCTTGAGTGCTTGTTGTGTCTTCCCCTTGGATTACTTCCTCTTGGACCACTGAGTCTGGGGAAATCCATGTCCCTCAGGAAAGACCCATGTAAGGAAACATGGAAGCCTCATGCCAACAGCCATGTGAGTTCAACTGGAAGTGGTATCTTCAGCCCTAGTTAAGTCTTGAGGTGATTGCGCCCTGGCCAAATTCTTGACTGTAACTTCAGAAGAGACCTTGAGCTAGAAGTAGACACCTATGTTGGTCCTTAATCCTTGACCATCAGAAACTGTGTGAGATAATACACGTTTGCTATTTTAAGCTGCTAATTCTTGGAGTTGTGCTTTATACATCAATAGATAATGAACACAGAGAATATTGGAAGAAAGAGGAAGGGCAAGCTCTGTTATAATTAAAGAACTAAGAGAAAACTTGGAGGAGGGATTTGAAATAGGGCTTAAGAGATGAAAGGCATGCCAAGCAGACTGAATAATCTGAGTTAATGCAGAAAAGGTAAATGTTTGTTGAAAAGTGAGGAGATTGGTTATTGGAACTGCCCGTTAACACGAATACAATATGAATGGCTGGAAATGGTAAAACTGGGCTGGACTTTGAATGCCAGCCAGAGGAGTTTGTATGTTGTCTGATAGAAATATAAATTTGTAGAAAAGAATTGGACAAAGAAGACCCACCACCAGAAAGACCTCCCAGCAGCCTGTCAGGGAAATAATGAGGCCTGGAAAAGCTTTGGCTGGGGAGCAGAAAGAATTGGGATGGAAATGACTTGATAAGTACTGTTCGGGCCTAACTGAAAGGAGTGATGGGTGAATTGATGGAAGGGAGAAGAAGAGGGAGTAACAGTGCCTCATGTTGTCAGCCTGCAGGTCATGGAAGGAGAGTGATGTCTTTAATCTCACAGAGGGAAGGGTGGGGGAGGATGATGAGAACTAACCAGGCACATTAACAATAGTAAGCCTTACATTGGTGCAGCACTTTTGTCATTTACCAAGTTATCTGGAGGCATTCTATTATTTGTGTCTCACAATGATTCTGTAGAAAAAGAGCAAACTTTATCCTCTTCACTTGGGAGATTAAGAAAACTGAGAAAATTAACTGTAATTAACTTGGCCAAAGACATAGAACTGGTAAATAGCAGACCAGGGACTAGAATTCAAGGGTCCCGATTAATAGTTCTGTGTTTTTCCATTATATTCAACTAGTAATGCGAATAGTAATATAATTTTTAATAAAACATTCTTTAGATATGCACATCAGTGTGTGTTTGGAGGGAGGGGCAGTAGAGAAGTAGCAGAGCTGTCCTACAGATTCTTGTGCATTATCAACCTAGAAAATCAGTGAACCATCTCAGATTTAACTATTTCAGGGACCTACCCTCACACTAAGTAAGAGAGTCCTTTCTTGGCCTTTCTCGGCTTCTCTTTAACAGCTTTTAGAACCATCCCTCTGAAAAATCACGTCTCCTTTATCTCCATTGAAGGATATCCAGGTCTTTGAAACTATCTACCAGTAACAAACGTGCATTTGAATTATATGGATAAATGGCTCATTCATAGTCTACCGTACGATTCTTGCGCAGGAATTTCATTTAAGAGGTGTGGATAATTAAAATATCAGCTACTAATTAAAATACCAGCAGTGCCCTGGAAATTCCATCCAGCTCTTAGACTTATTTTAACCCAACAGTAAGTATTATTACATTAAAAATGTTTTAAAATAGCAGCACAAACTTGTTAACATTTTGTCTATATTTTGAGACAGATAAATCTGGTAATCAGATAACTAGATAACTATAAAAATAAATAAATAAATAAAATAAAGGATTGCAAATCTCAAGATCCTTCAAGACTTTTCTAAACATGTATATTCCTAATGGGATATTCCTGCAGGATATTCCTAATAGGAAATTGTTGTTTTTTAAAAAAAATTTTTTTTTTTTTGCAAGGCAACCCTTGGTTGACCTCACAGGTTGCAAGGACCTTGTCAGCTTACAATCTCTTATTTTTTACACCTACAGTACCTGGTCTTCCTAGGTGGTCTCCCATCCAAGTACTGCTTAGCTTCCAAGATCAAACAGGATTGAGCTCATTCAGGGTGGCATGGTTATACATGGAAATCATTCTTTTTAAAATAGAATGTTTTCCAATATTATTTTTAAAAATTGTAGTTTAATCAAATTTAACTTCTGTTTAGGAAGGACTGCATTTCTGTACAGCATGGAGAAGTGACTTAGATGAGAAAGTGTGTATGTAACCCTTCGTGGAGCCTAAAGAAAAAGATCTCACAGAGGAGGAATTATTTCAGGTGGGATTTAAGGATAAGCAGAAGTGTGAAGAGAAGATATAGCCAAGGATACAGTACTCCAGGCAGAGAGAAGAGGGTCAGCACAAAGACCTGAGAGAGCCAACGTATTTCCTGATATTTAAAAGATGTGCATTGGAAATTATATATAAGGAGTAATTAAGGCAAGAACTGTGCAAGTATCCAATTTTAAAGTAGCTTGGATGTGATGTAGAAGTTGAGATATTTCTTCCAAATACAAAGATTCATTTAATATTTTTACACAAGAGAATAATGAAATAAGACGAAGCTATTACAAATATCATTCTCAGGTCAGATTGAAAGATTATAAAGAGTTGAAGATGGAGGAAGAGAAATTTTATGTCCAAGTAAGAAAAGATGAAGGCTTAAACTAACTCTGTGAACGAAGAAGAGAGAAGTATGGGAATTATTTGGGAAAAAAGAGTGAGTGGTGGAGGCAGATGGATGTATAATTGTGCCGATCATGAAGATGAGAGAGAGAAGGGGGCCTAGTAATTATTTTTCAACAAAATGTATATTTTCAACGAAATGTATATTTTTCAACAAGATGTATAAACATCAGAAGGCTGGGTATCTTGTATTGTGGCTTGAGAAGAAAATTATCAGTGGAGTTCTTTATTATACTGGAATTGGAAAGCTGAAGAATTTGGTCTAATTCAATTAGAGAATTCAGAGAAACAGGAGCAATTAAGAAAATTGAATGAAAATGAGCTATAAACATTCTGATGTAAAGTAGAGCTATGAAAGTTTGGAAGACCAGGATTTAATAAGTAATAATACATACTAAAAGAGTGAAAGCAAAAATAAAATACTAAGAATGAGATAAGGGGAAATGAATAGATATGGAATCCAGTGGCAAATAAAATGTATATTAAATGAAGCAAAACGTATTTCAAAATTCAGAGTTGTTTTGACTAATGCAGGATGTCTTTCACAGTACACAATTCAACATAGGAAACTCATCAAAGACTGAGGATAATGTGGTTTCTTTCTCTACAGGAGAAATGCATTATAACTCTCACATGGGGGTCCTACTGGTCTCCCCAGCAGTCTCTTTCTATAACAGAATTGCACCTACTATCTACAGCAATGATATTCTCGTGCAGAGGACCATTGCCCAAAGTACTGTATTGAGTCGTTAGTTTCCAACTACTTATGAAATAAATGGATTGTCGAGTAGAACTGAAGACCAAGGTTTTAATTAATAAAAACAAAACAAAACTGTATTTCAGTTTGCTGTATTTTAAGAGGAGCTGACTTTTGATACAGTCGGATAGTCCAAATCAGATGCTCACATTTTACAGTGGAGGCGAGGCTCCTCCTGGGGCTCATGGGGATCGCTGACTGGCCTGCCAATTCCCCTCAAAACTGTTCTGCCCTGGGCGTTTAGGAAGAAACGATTCTAAGGAGAGAGGTTTGACTGACCCTCACCAGTTCAATTTTTTTTTTTCCTTTCTTAGTGTTAAAGTCACATTTTGAAAACACCTTAGCAATATCTCCTTTTTATCTTTAAGTATAATGGGTCTAATGTCTATCGTATATTAATTTTCCCTAAGACATTCATTCGATTGATCTCTGGGCAGGCCACTCTCCTCAGCATGAGAAAAAATAAGAAATCCTCCCTCAGACAAGCACATAACCCTTGTGAGAGTGGCTTTTCTTTCATAATAACAAGTTGTCTTCTATTAAAGTACTGCAGACTCTCATAAGTCAGCTCCTCCTAGAATACAGAAAACCGAAATACAGTTTTGTTTTGTTTTTATTAATTAATGCTGAGGTCTTCAGTTCTACTAGACAATCCATTTATTTCATAAGTAATTGGAAACTAATGAATCAGTACAATGGGTTGGGCAGTGGCCTTCTGTATGAGAATGTCACATCGTAGGTAGCAGTTTTTGCAGGACTCACGATATTCCAGGAATTAACGAAAGCATTTTAATGGAATTTTAGTTAGATGACCTGTAGAGTCATCTTGCTATGTGATTCAACAATTCTGTGCTTCAGTGGGTGTCATAAGTACTCCCACTCTTTAGTAAAGGAAAGTTGAAGGAAAGTATTTATTTTTTTGTGGTTCTCTTGCCTCTTGAGTTTCTGGAAATGAAAGTCACAAATTTGTCCTCAAGCCTCACTGACAGGTCTTTTCTATTTCTCTTTCTATCAGAGTGAAATTTCTTTCTGTTTACATCCTGAAAATTTGATCGAAAGAGGAATATAGATGGTTGAGTTGATAAAGTGAAATACAGTCAGCCAAAAAATAATATTCATAGAAGTTCTTATATCGACTAACTTGTTATCATTTCTTAATGCTAACTTTGACTGAACTGTGAAATTGACTTTAAAGATTCCACAAAAAAAGGAAATATCAAAATAGTTTAGTTTCAACTAAGTATTCTTTTAGTTTTACGTGTAAAGTTTTGTGTTATATTTTTATAATCATGAATATTAAGAATAGATGTTGTTATTACTGTCATGTTAATATTCTAAAATATCTGCTCAGCTACCATCCTTTTAGAAAATGAAATTAAAGGAGGAAAAAGAAAATATTCATTAAACAAATAGTCTAAAAGTATTTAGAAATGCCAGGCTAATCTTGATGATAGAACTCTTTGATGTTTAATTCAAACAAAAATCTCTGCCTTTGAGGTGCTTACATTATAGAGGTGGAGACATTATAAGTTAATAAATAAAATATATCTGTCACATGATGATTAGAACTATTAGAAAAATAAGGCAGATTACAAATATAGGAAGTTGTAAGTAGTAAATGGGAGGCAGGTTTTTTATTTTATATCTCAATATAATATATAATTTATATCTCAATACAAAGGGAACCTATGGGTTCCCTTTGTATTGAGATATAAATTATACAATAAAGGACACTTTTTGAGTGAAAAATTTCATGGATTTGGGCAAATATATACACTCATATAATCAATCAATATACACTACATTTTTATGTTCCCCAAAAGTCCTCTTGGTAAAGTCAATCAGCCTTGGCAAGCACACCCATCTCTGGTGAATTATTAGTATGACAATTGTCACTAAAAATTAATTTTGCCTTTTGAGAGTGACTCCTTTCATTCGGCATACTGCTTATGATACTCATCCATTTTTTGTGTATAAATAGTATACTTTTTATTAGCAGTGTATTCCAGTGTAAGGATCTTTGCCATAATGTTTGTTTTTTATCCATTGACTTATTAAGAAACATTTATATTGTTTCCAGTTTTGGGTTGGTATAAATAAAGGTGCTGCGAATATTCAAGTACAAGTCTTTGTACATACTTTGTACATATAGTTATTTAAAATGTTTTAGGTTTATTGATGTATAATTGACAAATAAAATTATTTCTATTTAAATTTTACAATGTATGTATTTAAAGCAGTGACCAAAGTCTAGGCACTGGGAGATGCAGGGATGGGGAGATGCTGGTCCAAGTATACAATCTTTCAATTATAAGATGAATAAGTTCTGGAGATCTAATGCACAGCGTGGTGACTGTAGGTACTAATACTGTGCTGTGTACTTGAAATTTGCCAAGAGAATAAACCTTAAGTATCCTCATCATGAAGAAAATTTAAAAAAACAACTTTATGAGGTGATGGATATTTTAACTAACCTGATCACGGTAATCATTTGTTCTATTAATTTTATGATGCCCCGGATTAGGTTAAAGAATTTCTGGTCCTCCCTCTCCATAAATTCCCTGCTTTGTTAAAAATTATTACTGTTTTTATACATATCTAGATTTTACTTGCTTATATCTGTTTATAAATTTTTCACACATTATCATAAGTGACATCAGCTTTACCTATTTTTTAAAATTCTTCGTCAAGTTTTATATTAGATTTAAACTAGATTGTGACATAAAATGAAAAACTTACTTTTTGAATCTAAGATCTGAAATAGTACACATGACCTTAACATTATTTTTAACAGCTTTATTGAGATGTAATTCACATACCATGTAATTCACCCATCTAGAGTGTAAACTTCAATGGCTTTCAGTATATTTACAAAGTTGTGTAAACATCGCTACAACAAATTTTAAAATTTCACATTACCTCCAAAAGAAATACCCTAATTTCTTAGCCATCATTCCAAACCCTCTATTCTTCTGCCTTCACCTTAGGCAACTACTAATTCACTTACTGTTTCTATAGATTTGCTTATTCTGGTGAGTTTTTATAAGTAGAATCATACAATATACAGATGATCTTTTGAGACTGACTTTTTTCCCTTGGCATAGTGTTGCCAAGGTTTATCCATGTTGTAGTATGCCGCTGAACAATATTCCATTGCATGGATGGACTACATTTTATTTATCCATTCATATGTTCCCTCTTCAAATTCTCCACAGAGCTGTCTGCCTCACCAATACCATGCAGGTTTCACAGTTTTCTGACTCAAGAGAAGCAAGTACCTTAGGGTTGGAAGTGGAGGAGAAAAAAAGCAATGTTCGATTGTCTCTGTTTCCCATAGTTTCAAACTCTTCTTAAGGTAAACAAAGTATCCAGGATTAGGCATGTGACCTCCACTCACTTGGTAACTATTTACTGCATGCCTCAAAAATTACAGCATGTTAATATCCATCATCTAAAATTTCACTAGTTATTCTATTCCTGCAATATTGTTTCAGAAATTGATGTGGCTCTAATGATATTTAAGAATATCAGTTCGACATTCCATGTTATTTGTGGATATTTGGTGTTTCATTTTTTCTTATTTTATTGTGGAGAATAATATGTGAAAATAAAAGAATTGAAACATATATAAACATATTTAAGTTCAACAAAATCTGAATATATTAAATTGTAAATCCATTGATGGCCATCTTCAGAATTAGTCGATATTTAAATCAACAGTCTTGGAATCCATTACAACTAAATTCAGCTTAATTGTATTCAAACTCCATATAACATATTCTATTTGATTAAGATTCAAATTAGAGGAGACATGATTTATATCAAAGTCAATTAGAGGTTTTGCAGAACCAGTTCAGAACATGTTGTTCCATCAAAACGAGCCCTTATAGTCGACCTGGCAATGTGCCAAAGAGCAATTTAGAATTTGCACAGTTAGGTATTTACTGTTACTGTGTAAAGAATTTAGGAAATACCAAGGATCAGAGAGTATATTTAAATCTCTCAAAGCAAACAGCTAAGATTTCATTTGTACTATGTTTCACATTATAAAAGCAAAAAGATAGTTCAATTCTGTTTTGAATTATCAATTGTGTGTCTCTAGTGCTCACTGCTCTTTAATATTTATAGTAGTAATTTATGTGGGTATAAGACTTTCCAATATTATACCAACAATAGAAAGTTTTTTATATTGCCAGTCAAATGAACACAAATAAACAGAAATATGACAAACCATATTGTCATAGTGTCGTGAATGCAAAAAGAGGCTGGTGTGTTAGAGTGTGTGCACAGGAGTCTGTGTGTATTCAGGCTGCTGGACAGTCACAGGATGTGAGAGAATGTAGATGTATTAATGAAATATCTACCAGAATAGAAGCAGCCTTGATCCACGTGCCAGATAATCTTTATGAATTTATAGCTGATAGAAGGTTTTGACTGCAGCAGCTATTTTATATAGAGAGAAAATGCTAAAATAAAATCTCTATTCTGATAGGATAGCTGATCGACCACTCTTTGTTCCTGGAGAACAAACCATCACTAAAATTGCTAGCTAGTACTAAAAATGCAATGTATCATCTTTAACATCACACTAACATTTTGACAGACTAGGAGTAAAATAAGCATACCAACAATGAATGTATTTATTACCTTATTGGCAAGGAAAATTAAATTTAGAATAAGTATTAAAGGAGAAAGAACTTTTCAAACCTGATAGATATTAACATTTCTTTTAAAATTCTTGATCAATAGTGAAAGAGATGTCTGAAATTTCAATTTGCAAAATCTGGAGAGTGAAATTATTAAAGCTCATCAGATAGGGCGTATCTCAATCTGTGTTTTGAGAGCATTTGTTCTGCGAGATACTCTTTGAGAAGAGGCTGAGTAGATAAATAATCTTGTGACTTGAACTTATTCCCCACTCTATTTTACATGTTCTTGATATACATCTGTATGTTGCAGACTCTAAGAAGGTGTAAAGAAAACCATGTGTTTAACTTTCTTTAACTGATCTTTAATCAGTCAGTTTACATTGGATAACACAAGTGTCATACAGACTACATTTTTGGAAATACTATGATGATAATATTTTATAGCTTTATTGCTTTTCATGTTCTGATTTTATATGTTAAAAGAGATACTAAAAGACAAATATTTAACCATCTATATAATGGTAAATTGAGAGAAACGGACACCAGAGAACCCATTTTGACTGATAATATGTCATATAGGCTACATATATTTTTACATCAACTGATTTAACCCAAACTTTCCTATATTTTAGGAAGAGTCAGTATTTTAGGAGCTTCTAAAGCAGTTTTTATTATAATATGTAGCACAACTTAATTTAATATTTTAATTGAAAAATAACATTTTTTAAATTGCTATCCATAGACTCGTCTACCAGGTTAATTAATACACTTTTTCATAGCAACATCTAACATGTTCTCTGTTAGCCCTCACTGGTTGTAATCGCTTCCACTCCTCCTTTAGAGTTAATCACTACAACGAATTTTGTTTTATCATTTACTGCTGAACATTTTATTGCTGAGTGATATTTTATTCCATTTTAATGTAATAAATATTTAATATTCAATATTTTTATTATATATATCACATCTTCATTATTCATTTATCTTTCTTATCTATGGACACTTAGTTTGCTTTCATATCTTGGTTGCCAGAGTGGGAAGAAGGATGAAAAAGGGGAAGAAGAGGTACAAACTTCCGGTTATAAAATAAAAGAATCACAGAAATGTAATGTACAACACAGAAAATATAGTCAGTAATATTATAATAACTTTGCCCAGTGATAGATGGTGATCACATCATAAGGTTTATAAATGTTGAATCATAATGTTGCACGCCTGAAACTAATATAATATTGTATGTCAACTATAATTTTTTAAAAAATAAGAGAAACTAGATTTTGCATCAAAGTGAGTAAAAGATGCAAATAAATGAGGCAGTGATTTTAGTCGCCAAGTGTTGGTGTAGAGGGTATGTGTATGGTGAAACTACGGTATTAAGAAGTGTCAAAGAGAGTAGGGTGGGCGGTCAGAAAATCAGTTCCATAGGATTCAAGCATTTATTTCATGAGACCAATTCCTTTATGGGAAAGTCATGGACTGTTTTCTGAGAGGACAATATTGAGTCCTTTTAAACGATCTCGGTTTTGCCCTACTTGATCTAAGTAATTTAACACAATTTCCATTACAATCTTAATAAATTATTTTGTAGATATTAACAAACTCATTCAACAGTTTATATCAAAGAACAAAAGATAGAAAAGAGTCATCATAATTAACAAACAACAAAATTAGAGAAATGACATTAACCAACTTCAAGATTTTATATAAATCTATGGTTATCAAAACAGTGTGTTATTGGTGAATGGACTGATGACCCAGTGAAACAGACTAGAGAGGTCAGAATGGACCCACATATATAGTCAAGTAACCTATGACAAAAGAGCAAAAGAAATTTGATGAATAAAATATGGTTCTTTCAACTGATGGTGCTAGGACTGAACATTCACATTTTTTAAAAATTCTAAACACAGACCTTATACATTTCACAATTAAAGACTTAAATGTAAAACACAAACTATAAAACTTATAACATGCAACATAGGAGAAAATTTAGGTGGCTTGGAGTTTAGTTACGAGTTTTTAGATACAAAGATAAAAGCATGATCCATATAAGAACAAAATGGATAAGGTGATCTTCATTAAAATTAAAGACATCTGTTCTGAAAATGACACTGGTAGGAGTGAAAGACAAGCTACAGACTGGAAGAAAACACACATTTGATAAAGGATTTGTATCTAAAACATACAAAGAACTCTAACAGCTCAACAATAAGAAAACAAAAACTCAGCAAAAGTTCTGAACAGACACCTCACAATTTATATATGTGTATGTATACACACACTGATGGTAAATAAGCATATGAAAATATGTTTAACACAATGTGTCCTTAGGAATTGCAAATTAAAACAGCAATGAGCTACCACTTACACCTATTGGAATGGCTAAACTCAGCAAATGGTGATAATCTGGGTCTGACAGACCGCGTAGAATGGCTAAACTCTAAAACACTAACAATACCAAACGCTAGCAAGGATGCAGAGCAACAATAAGTCTCTTTCATAGCTGAACAGGAATGTAAAATGGTGGAACCACTTTGGGAGACGGCTGGAAGTTTCTTCCTAAGCTAAACATAGTCTTATTGTATGATCCAGAAATTATATTTCTAGGTATTTATCCAGGTCATTGGTGGGAATTTAAATTGGTACAGCCACTATAGAAAACAGCATGGAGTTTCCTCAAAAAATTAAGAATAGAATTATTATATGACCCAGCGATTTCTTTTCTGGGTATCTACCCAAAACATTGAAAACATTAATCTGTAAAGATATATGCACCCTTACGTTCATTGCAGTGTTATTGATGGTGGCCAAGACGTGGAAACAATTGAAGTGTCTTTTGAAAGATGGTTGAATAAGAAAATGTTGTACTGGTATGCAATGAAATATTACTCAGCCAAAAAGAAAGATGAAATACTGCCATTTGCAACATGGATGAATCTTGAGAATATCACGTTAAGCGAAATAAGTCAAATGGAAAAACTTTAGAACCATATGATTTCACTCATAGGTGGGATATAAAACTGAAAGCAACAAACAAACAAGACAAACAAACAACAAAAACTCATAGACACAGACAACATTCTAGTGGTTGGCAAATAGGAAGGAAGGTGAGAGGAGATAGATAAGGGTAAAGGGGGTCGAATGTATGGTGACAGAAGGAGATGTGACTTTGGGTGGTGAAAACACAATGCAACGTACAGATGATGTATTATAGAATTGTATACTTGAAACCCGTATAATTTTATTAACCAATGTTGCTCCAATAAATTTAATAAAAAAGAAAACATATACCATGCAAAATGCTGCACTTAAAGATTTCTAGAAGTTGTAGTATTAATACCTCAGATTGGAAGCAAACAAGATGACCTTTAATAGATGAACAGAGAAACTGTAGTACCTCCATTAAATGGATTAATATTCAGCAATAAAAAGAAATAAGCAGTCTAGCCATGAAAAGCCATGTAGAAACCTAAATGCACATTTTTAAGTGAAAAAGGCCAGTCTGAAAATGCTTTGCACTCTATGAGTTTAATTATATAACATTCTGGAAAAGGCAGAAAGACCAGTGGTTGTTAGGAAATTGGGGAGCAGGGACTAGAGGTGAATAGGTGGAGCACAGTGGATTTTTAGGGCATTGAAACTATTTTGTAATGTAATGGTGGCTATGTGACATTCTGCATTTGGCAAAACCCATAAAACTGTACATCACAAAAATGAACACTAATGTAACTTATGGACTAAAGTTAATAATAATGTATCAATATTGGTTAGTTAATTTTAATGAATGTGCTACACTAATTCAAAATATTAAAAGTAGAGAAACTGAGACAAAAAAAGTGGTATATGCTCAATTTTTCTGTAAATCTAAAACTGTCATTAAAAAATAAGCTACCAATTTAAAAAAGGCACACGCTGAGTCAGGTAGAATTTAGAAGTGTATACATCTGGCATAAATTTAAAATGGTATGTTTTTAATTAAAAATAGGGCAGCCATTGTATATGACAGGCTGAGATATTATCAAAGAATTAAATGAGTAAACCAAATGTATAAATTTCCACTTAACAAAAATTACAGACCCTAAAATTGTTTTCCTCAACTACATAACTAATTAATGAATTCTAGAAGAATTAGAGTTCCTATTGATAAAGTTCTGTTTAATAAAACTTAGACAAGCAATAAAGAATTCTTGGCAGACAACAGATAAAAGTCTTAAGCACTGAACGTTTATAAACTTATATTTGCTATCTCACCTTAGATTTATACCTTGAGATTGAACCCTAAATGTACTTGACGAAATATAGAAAGAAAATAATTTTCCTGGGCGAATTATTAAAACTGTAAATAAACTTTGGCAACTATTTTCATCAGGCCATTGAACTAGATACTGAATGAGGTTGCAAGGATTCTGCTGAGGGGTGTTCAATTCTCAGATGAATCTAGAAACAAGGAAACATATGGCTTGGTAAAAGATTGATCCAGTCAAGATGTCTTATCAAATTCACTTCCTTTAATTTTTGGACCAAATGTCATGTTTTCAGTGAAGTATATACTGGTTCCTTCATTAAGATTATGGATCTCTTTGATCATAGCATTTTAATAGTCCTTAAAATGCTCTAAGATTTCTTATAGCACTTTTACTCACAAATGCACTATATAGAATATACTGATTT
>NW_011888859.1:2600257-2621907 GCF_000151845.1 Pteropus vampyrus | reverse complement strand
GTGTGCTTCACATTGACATATAATGTATCTCCTCTAGGATATCCCTCTGAGAATATTTAATAAATCAACCTATAGACTCCAGCAGAAGCAAGATACAGATTTACATGAGTTTAAATTTGTTTAAAGAAGTACTTTACAAATAATGTTGGATATCAGTCACACTCATGTTTCCTTTGAAAGAAAAACAAACCCTTCCTTCTCTGGTTTTTAAATATCCTCCTTCCCAAACACCATCGCCCCCAATGTAACTTAATAGAGACTTATTTGTAAATAAATGTATACAAGAAAGAACAGATTTTTTTCTCTCCAAGTCAAAAGAGCGTAACTACAAGTATTCTTAAGGAAAAAAAAATTCTAATCTTTGATTATTATGCAAAGCTCTAAATTATGGAATGGTAAAGTAGAAAGAACACTGAATTAGGAAAAAGACTATTATAACTGGAATCCGGGTTCTTCCATTAGTTAATTATATGTCTTTGACCAAGTTGCATAATTTCAAAAGCTTTAATTTTTTTCATCAGAAAAAATGAAATGAAAGCAATAGTAAAAAATTCCCATTGACCTACCTATATCATTATTGTGCTGTAAAGACTGAAAGATAATGAATTAGAGAGTGCTTTGTGAGTACTTAAACACAATACAAGCCATAATTATTACTAACATCTGTTTGCATTCTGACAGAGGAAAGAAATACATTAGCTGCAAATCGGCCCACAGTAAAGTGAACTGTAATATATCTCAGAGATGCAATGCCATTGATTGCAAGCGTCTCGATAGAGCCATATTCGTAAGTAGCCATGGCTAGGGCCCTAAAAGCACTTGATTTAATTAATTTGCTCTTAATTTTTAAAAAATTGCTAAAAGCATAACTTCTGCCTTTAAACATGATTTTAGATTCATTACTAAATGCGTATAATTTAAGATAATATTTAAGCCCCCTTTAAAATAATTATTTAATTATTTTATAAAACCCTAAAAATGTTTTTCTATTCTTGGTAAAATGATCTTCTTTTAAAAATAATTGATGATTGTCAAGATAGTTCATCTAACTACTCTTAAATATTTCACAATCTTCTATAAATTATTAGTTTCAGATTTGTAGTTTTCCGCTGCTGCTTTTTCACTATAAATGCAAAGTAGACCAGCAGGCACAATATCTAGTGACAATATTCTCCAGAATATAGATAAATATATGTGCTAGCTCAGAGATCATTGATATATCTATAAATCTAATCTATAATATTTCCATTCCCCACATATCCCAGCCTCTAAGCATTTGAAATAAGCCATGCTATTTACATGTGTTTACTTTATTCCCCATGGGAGATGTATTTATTTTTTCTGAAGAGAACCTATATAATTTTATTAACCAATGTCACTCGAATGAGTTTAATTAAAAAAAGTTTCCTTCTCTGTTCTGCCCTAAACATTACACCCCCTTTTCCTTTGTCAGGGTCATTTTCAGTAGTATAACATTATGTTTTTGTTCCTGGTTGTTCATTAGGAATATAGTCTCATATGTTATCAGTGGAGATATATGGATTATTTTATTTTTATTTCCAAAGAAATCTTAATCTCCTTCTCAATTGTTTACCTCAAAATTTGCCTCATTAATGTCATTTTTAGAGTATCCGAGGCTTGTTTATAGAGTCCTTCAATATCTGATCCATAATTGATTTTCTCAGTTTTACTCAAATGAAATATATATATCACGCATCTAGAATTATAAAATTTGAAATATCATTTAGAGTATTATTTTTATTCTCCCAAGAAAATATTAACTTACTGATGCAATTTAAATGTGAAATGTATTTTTAATCAAAAAGACTCAGAAGATGAATAATCATGAATGACAATGACAAGGCTTGAAACTTTATTTCATCTAGCCATTGAACCTTACCAGGTTCTCATAAAAGTCCTCTACAGTACCTGAGGAGATAGAATGCTTTCAAGTGCTTTACGATAATATTCTTTCTATTTCTATGAATGTGTACTGAGTGATAGCTCCTCTTCCAAATTCTTTAATCTTCAGAGCTGAAACAATAAGCAAACAACTTATGTGTACTTCTCCCAGCTACACTCTGGAATGAGACAAATTGACAGCTAGAAGCATAAAGAAATGCTGGTTCTTAGACTATCCTTGCCTATACTAGAAACACCTAAAGAAAGTGTCTAAGGAAAGGCATCTTTGGAGCATCACAGCATTATGAACAGTACCCCAGAGCACACACGCCCCAAACCTCTTTCTGAGTAGCCTTGGACAAACATATATATTTCCCTGAAGTAGATCCCTATAGGTGAATCTCTGCAGAAGGGTGATGTTTGTTTTATTCAGTGGCCTGCGTTCGTATTCATCCAGTCTATTTGTATTGGAAATACTTTGAAAGAGAAGCAAAGCTAACCTTTCATCTGTATTTCAATTGCCCGCTTTCTAGAGTATTTTTATACTGCAGGAGTAAACTGTCCTCTAAGAAACTGGATCTCAAATGATATGTTTTAAAGTATACAAATTTGCTTATATTCAAATAATATTTTAGTTAGTTTGGATTAGATTTGCTATGACTATATATTTGGAAATTACCCCTAAATACTTGTGCACACAAGTTAGGTGAATCTTAAATGACCCACAATTTGTCACCTTAGTCATAAAACATGATTCAATAAAACAGGGCATTCAAATTGAAAAAGGAAACACATTAAGAAAGTAGGTATCTTTTGCTGTGCAGAAGCTTTTTCGTTTAAAAGTGTAAAACATTTTATTTGGATAAAATAGAACCTTTTTAAATTATGGACAAAAATTTGCGATAAAGAGGAAATTGAAAATAGCATGGAAATACTATTACTTAAATAGCTGATGCTGAAGAAGAAATCAAAAGTTATCGAGTACCTTCCACTGAAAGGACACAGGGCATCATGGGCAGTGCATCTGGGTATCTAATCACCTTTGCTCTAAGGATTTTTTTTTCTAGCACCAACTTTAGTGGTGCCAACTTGGTATTTCTGCTAATTTTCTTTTTTGTACTAATGATTGAGCTGTTTTTAAAGTTGAATGATTAACAATATAATGTGCCACTTTTATTGTTTGTGTCAGAAAACAGCTTTAAACTTCTTGAGCTTTCTAATTAACACTAAACTTGGTCAAAAGCAGTCCTTAAAGAATTTAGTGTCTTAAATTATGCATTTAGCTATTGGCAGACAAGAGATAAACAATTTTCTGTTCTTGGAGGAAACCAAGTAGATACAGAGAACTTTGTTATAAAAAATAAGACATATAATAGGAGGAAAATGATGATTATAACAGCATATTTTAAAGAATGGTAAACTTAAGTAATCACAGGAATTCTAGGTAATAGGACCTTGGTAATCAATGCATGCCATTCAGAATGTTTATACAATATTTAGAGTAAAATAACCAGTTCATATTTTATGGAAATTTATAAGAAAAAAATTGATAAAAGCAATGTGAAGCCATATTTCAAAATCCTTAAAATGCCAGTTGAACATCTTTGTTTATAAGACATAAGCAAATTAAAGTCACCAAAGGATTAATGATGAGGAAAACTCCTGACTTATTATGACACCTTAAAACAACTCATTTGACACCAAAGTGAAACTGAACCTGAAGACAGAACCTGGATAGGGAGATGCCAAGAAGCTTTTATTATATTAATAAAATGATCAGAATTAAAATCAGAAAAGTAGCAGTAAGAGTGAAAAAGAATATGTTAGAAATGCCGGAAGTTTACATTTAACTGGCTCTAAAGAAAATGGTGGATAAAGCGAGACTGTATAATACTAAAGTGAATCACCTCAGAGAAAGAGGAAACATTTTATAAATAAAACGGAAAGACAGACAGAAAATCATTTAAGTTATGCTGACTTTGAGTGTCTGACAAACATAAGCCCAGTTCAAAGGAAGGGAATTCTCTTCTGGCATCAAATAAATAACATGTATACTGAGTATAAATTTAAACACCAAAATCATCTAAAAATAAAATAGATAAAATTGAAGGAGAATTATGGTCATTTTGGACTAGAACTTGTATAGAGGTAAAGCTACAGATAAAATTATTTTCTTCTTTCAGTTTTAGCCAGAGAAAGCTCTATAGAGCAAAGATGTGTGTGTGTGTGTAAACTTGGCATGTAGATGTTGGGCCTATAGAAAAGTTACCAGATTTTCTAATAGCATGAAAACCCATTGTACTAGTAAAAGAGACATTAAGATGCATAACCATACTGAGAACTTAAGTTCTATCACTATGAAACATTCTTGGTTGCAACCGTGACACATGCAACTGACATTCTGCTTCATTGTTTTCATTTACTATATAGTTTGTGTAGTGCTTTTAGTTTCAAATAGTCATAATTCATAGTTAGAAATTCAAGATGGCATATGTCAACATTCTTCCACAAGAAAGATACATTCTTTTACAAAATTAAAAATTTTCCTGAATTTTTAGAACGGGTTTGAAATTGGGCAACTGGAGCATATCACTTTTCTTAGCTAAGTGAGAATTCTTGAAAGAATTATAGATAATAAATATTTAAAGAATCATATGCTGTGTAGTTGATTGTAACATGTTTTCATGATTTCTGAGTGCTGCCAACTGAAAATATAAGAGAAATAAAATATATTAGTCCATATCCAGAAGCAAGTTTTAATTAAATTGTAAACGGTAAACTAAAACAACACTTCTGGATCAATATCATTAGAGTACAGATAAAATTACAATAATCCATTAAAAATAATTTATTATGTTTCTGTGACAATAATTATCCTATTCTATTTATGTTCATTCTGTCTATGCTTTATGTCATGGGGCAAAGTATATGTTTTGACATACTATCATTATTCTCTAATGTTTTCCTTTGTTTGAATATGTCAGGAAAATTCACAGAGCATCAACCACAACAATCACTCCAAAATAACATTGGTATATGTTATATATTGAATTCTGTACCCCGAAAAATATGCTGAAGTCCTCTAGTACCTATGAAAAAAATTATTTGGAAATAAGGTCTTTGTAGATGTAATTAAGATGTAAATTAAAGTGAGGTTATACCAACATAGAGGGGGACCTTAATCCAATATGACTGGTGTCCTTATAAGAACAGGGAAGTGACACAAAGACATGCAAGGAGAATGTCATGTAAAAACACAGGCAAAGATTGACATGAAGTATATACAAGCCTAAGATTGTTAAGGACATGAGGAGGTAGGAGGAGGTAAGCATGAGACAGATTCTCCCTTAGAGCCTTCAGTGAGAGCATGGCTCTGCTGACACATTGATTTTAGACTTCTGGCCTCTGGAACTGTGAAAAAATGTTTCCTTTGTTTTAAACCATCAAGTGTATTGCATTTTTCTTTAGCAGTACTAGGAAAATGATATAGCGTAATTGGAAAATAAATTATATTAACAGACATTGAGAGAAAATACATGCCAGTCACTGCTTTTGGGGTTCGCTCATCTTTTTGTCTATTTTTCTTACATTAGATTAAAAAAATGTGATTCCAAGAAATGAAATATGCCTGAAATATAGGAATTTGCAGAGCATAAATTTGAGTATAAGCCTAAATACGGGTTTCATATTCATTTTGTAGAAATGACTTTTGGACAAAATAAACTAAAGAAAAGTGATAGATTATTTCCTTTCGTTTCAGAAAATATACCACTAGTGACAACTGGCATGATTTGATGGTAAGCACAGAAAACTCAGAGTAAGGTGACATAGTTGCCAGCTTTAGTCCCAATACCTATTAATTATGTGAGCCTTAAAAAAAAATCACTTCAATATTCCTACAAGTATACATTTGTAAAAGAAGAAATCAAGGGTACATAATAATTATAAAATAATCTTTACTTAAAAGCAATTTCAAGGTTAAATTGCTATTAAGAAAAATAACTCATCTGTTTCTACCTGTTCATTTCAATCAGTAACTATTTTAATGGGAGTACATACTGAAATCTCATATAAATTTATAAAACCTTCTAGGAATGGTTTATGATCATGACCTTGAAAAAAAATGGCATGTTTTTCTTGGTTTTTTTTCCTACTCTCAAGTTCAGTCACCTTTTCCCACATTTTCTAATCCACTAGTTAGAAAGTGGTATGACCTGAACACTAATGTTTGGTATTGAACATTTTTAGTAATATAGCGCTTCATATATAACAAAGAACATTAATATAAATTGACTTATTTAATAATAGAAACTGACTTTTGAAGGTAGATATTATTCCCATGATTCCTGTACAGAAAGAACAGCTACCATTTGGTTGAGTAAACCCTTAGCTGGGTTTAAAGAAATTTATTTTCATTTATAAATTCCGAAATGCACTTCATTGGCAGGAGTGTGAAATATTTGACCTTGCTCTCATGTAGGAGTAAATACCTGTAGATTCTAAGTCTACTTGCATTACCTTGGCTGTATGTCCTTGAGCAGAATGCTTACCCACACTCCCTTCCTTTGGAGAGGCAGGGTACAAACCTTGGAGTCAGTCTGTCTGGATTTGAATCCTGATTCTATTGCTTTTTGCCTGGGTGACTTTGTAAAGTTTTCTTAACCTCTCTATGAATCAATTTTCTCATATGTAAAAAGCAGTAAATAAAGTATGAACTCATCAGGACAATATGAAAATGTAAAGTACTTCAAACTGCCTGGTACTCCATAATCACTACATTAGTACTTGCTAAATAAACAGGCCAGCTGCTTTACAAAAATACATTCTTTAATTCTTACAATAGTTTTAGGGGGGCAGTAGGTTTGCTTTTTCCAAATAAGAAACCAAAGCTTGGAAAGCTTCAAGAATGTACTGAAGGGTATTGATTTAGAGAGTGGTAGCGCTGGGGGTTTAGCTCAGGTCTGTTGTGCTTCAAAGCCTGTATTCTTTCCGTGATATGATCCATAGCCTCGAGAAGATCATCTAATGGAAGAAGGAAGATAGGTACAACAGGAAAATGTGTATCTGAGTGTATTGTCCGCAATATTGGCAGTACAACGTGCCATGGGAATATTGAGGAAGAGGTACCAAACAAACATGATAACAATAGAGTTATTTGTGGAAAAGGTGTTTAATTTTGGAGAAATGGCGGCTAGACTTTGACAGTACAGAAATGCCCAGAATCTATTTTTCCTTTGACTCATAATCTCAAGAGGTGACTGGAGTCATGGGTCATCTTTTCATGGAGTGCCTGGTAGCTCAGAGTGGAAGAAGTCCAGGTATGTGAAAGGGTGGTTTTTCTCTGTTTATCTAAAAATTTCTAAGGGTTATATTGTAGACTCTATGTGAAAGTGCTTTCCAGGCTTCAGCTATATAAAATGACATTTTAAATTAGAGAAAACTAGTAGTCTTAGATGCTAAATCAAAGTTTTCATTTTTGCCAGACTGTGTTTGAAAAGCTAACATTTGGAGCTGCATTTGTGGTAAAACATTAACTGTTGAAAACACATTTGATTAGCATTGTCAGTCTCCTATTCCAAAAATCATATGGCTAAGTTGTGGCATCAAGCCACAGAAAGTTAGGTCCTATTACATTTTTCCAAATCCTAAGAAATTGCACGGGGTAATTGTGTATTCTAGGATACCATTGCAGTCATATTGTAATATGAATAATATGCACTCTGATGGGAAAGCTTAGTGGCTTAACTTCTGGTTTTTCAGCCTTCAAACTTATTTAGATAACATTAATATTAAGACTATAATATAAAGCAATCTTGTTAACAGCTTATTCATGCATTTACTTATTCATCAAATATCAGGTCTGTAGGACTGTTCTGGGAATTAGGATATACCAGGGAACAAAACTGATAAACTTACTCTTTTCTAGTTTTCAGTATAACAAATGAATAGAAAAAATATATATAATAGATAAATGTTAGATGTTAGAAGATGATACAAGCTGTGAAAAAAAATCAAGGTACATGAAAGGAAATAGAAGTATTGGTTAAGGGAAAAATATGGGTTGTCGTTTGAAATATGGTGATCAAGATAAGATTCACTGAGTGATATTTGAACTAAAACTTGAGGGGATATTGGTCATGCGACTATGTGGTAGAAGGCTTCTAGAACGAGGCAACTAGCAGTGAAAGGTCAACAGTCATGTTGGAAGAACAGCCGGAAGATAAATACAGCTGAAGGAACATGAGCGTTGGGTACAAGAAAGAGTAGGGGATGATGTTTGAGAAGGAAAAGGGGACCGAATCGTGTAGGGATGGACAGGCATTTTCAGATTTTGGCTTTTACCTTGAGATGCCAGGCCACTTTCAGGGCTCACGAGAAAAGTGACATGATCCTATTTACTTTGTGAAGAGATGATCCCGGATGCTTTGTTGAGAACTGCCTACAGAAGTGAAGAGCAGAAGCAGAGCTTATAGTCTAAAGAGAAGCAACTGGCTTTTAGCTTCCCCATACCCTTCCCGTGACTCTTTTTCTGGTTATCAATGTCAACTTGAGCAAATCACCACATTTCTTGGGTCATAGTCTAAAGAGAAGCAACTGGCTTTTAGCTTCCCCATACCCTTTCCGTGACTCTTTTTCTGGTTATCAATGTCAACCTGAGCAAATCACCACATTTCTCAGGGCATACATGTTTTTACTTATACAAAGAGAAATTGATTCAAAGAGATTTTCACTTTCCTTCCAGCTCTGGAAATATGTGAACCATCAATCTGCACATTTTTATAAAAGGCAATTTTTCCCGGTACTCAATAAAGTACTGATGATTTTAAAGATCATTGTTTAATTTCCTAGTTTTTCAGCAGGGAGCCATTGTTTTTCAACCATCAAGGACTTAAGAAATGGCTGAGAATCTAGTTTTAACTTAACATAAATTTGCTGAGTTGAAATAATTTATCTGCTAAAAGCTAGTCTCATGTTTGTGGCTATTTGCCAAAGAGAGAGAGACAAAAGAGCATCAAATGTGATGGTTAGGAAGAACCTTGTTAGAGCTCAGAAGAGAGTAATAAAATGAACCGAAAGTCAAAATGGTAAATTTAATTATACAAGTAAAAAAATAGAGTGGATTTAAGAAAAGGAAGATGTTGAAGATCTACGGTTAAAGAATTTAGTCCTACTATAAATATCTGGATATTAAAAATGATTTGCTGAATATGAGAGGTTACTGGCTTTTTATTATTACATGCTTTATAAATTTATGGAAGGTGTTAAATATGTACTTTATAATTTCTTAATATTAGAATACTCAGTAAATCTTAGAGTATGTTTTTTCCAATGGGGCTTATATTAAAATATTTAGGTGATATCTATCTTTGAAATATAAAATAGCCTTCTATATAAATTAAGTAAAATTTTAAATGTAAAAACATTATTTTAAATTTTTTTAAGAAATATCTTGAAATCAAATAACTTCCTGGGTAAAAAAAATATACGTTTTGGAAGAAATAACTTAGATGTTATCTCAAAATCTGGCCAGACAGATTTGAGCTTAAATTATGATTCTGAAGCTTACTTGCTCTGTGACCTTGAAAAAACTTTTTCCTTTTCATTGAGCGTGAATTTCCCTCTAAGATGATGGAATAGGATTAAATGACATAATGTGTTAAAGTGCTTAACAAAGTATCCAAAAGATACTGGAAAATGCTTCCTATTATATTTATTATTAATTCATTGCAATTTCATAATTCATAATTGTCTTTATTTCCATGGAAACTGGATCCTAGAAAAGGTCAAAGGAAAGGAATTTAAAAATTTTTTTTCTTAGATAGTCTCACTATTATGTGTTTTTTTTTCTAAAAGATGGTTGCAAAATGCAAAGAGAAATAAGAGAGCTATTTTTAAGGCTAACATTTTATTTCACATGTTTATTTCCACAGTTATGGGTAACATAAAGGGAAGAGAGGAGTGATACATAGAAAATGTAGCAGTTTAGCCTCTTCACCATGTGACATTAGTCCTTCGATATGTTTTAATTTCACAAGACATTAAATATAATCATGTTCATTTTCTTTTCCTCTAGTTTTCTTGATTTTCTTTGTGTCTATTTCTCTCCAGCTCTATTACCTCTAGCATCTAAAAAGATTGTATTTAAAAACTATTTCTTGAAAAGATATCTTTAAACAAATACAAATATCATAAGTGTGTAATAATTTATTGGTGTCATAATAAGTGTGTAACAATATAATACATCATAATAGTCAACTAAGGGTCATGGGAATGCATAACAGAAAATATTGAGTAATTTGAATATATTTAAAAAACTGGGAGAAGATAATATTACTTGAGAAATGAGAATTACAAAAGAAGTCATGTAAAGTAAAATAAAGAAATTCAAAACAAAGGTAGCATTTATTTATTAATTTGACAAGTGTTTATTAACCATCTGATATATGCAGAGCAAACTGTTAAATACTAGGGACTTAGCAATGAATAAAAATGATGAAAACGAAAATCCCTTTCTTATGAAGCTTATTCTAAGGGGAAAGAAAGACAATAAATAAGAATTTATTTATTCTTATATCTGTTATTTATTATTATTTTATAGTATTTATTCAAGAAATAAATAGCATAAAATATATGTTACATAATAAACAATGCCAAGAATGAGGGAATAAAAAAGCTAAAGCCGCTACGAACATCAACATCACTAGAGGAGGGGGCCAATGAACTTGAGAGCGGGTGGCCAGGCTACCGCTCACAGAGCATTGCTGAGCAAAGAGTAGGAAGAAGAGAGTTAGCCATGTAGTTATGGTGTGAGCAGAGTGTCCAAGGGGAGGACACAGCGAGTCCTGTGTCCTATGTCCCTGACGTACCTGGCACAATGTTCAGAAACACTGTGGCTTTAGTGGGACACCATGAAAAGAGCAGAATTAAGAGGGGCGAGAGACGCATTGGATGGGTATCCACAAACACAGGCTTTGGGTGTGAGCATTGGATTGGCCTTTCCCGTACAGCCTTTCCTGGCTCCCTATGTGGTTATCAATGTGGCCTTGAGAAAATCTTAAAATCTTCTGGACCTAATTTCTTTATTTGTTAAATAAATAAATTGGGTCAGAGACTTAAATTAATTCCAACTCTGATGATTTATGATTCCATGAATCCGAAGAAATTAAAAATGTATTTTTTTCTAAATACTCAGGCTGAAGGTGGCCAGGAGCAAAAGGTGAAAGACTGGTTGAATTAATGAAATAAATTTTTTGGTAAGCATGTAAATGTTACAATGTAAAATTGGTAGCCTCTCAAACTCCAGACATCTCTTCTATTACCCAAATATTTAAACTGGACCCAAATCCTTTAAAATGTAGGGTCTGTAGGATAGTGCTTGACTGAGGATATAAATTTGTAAGTCATTTGAATACAGGTGGTAGTTTTAAAAACGAAACTGGATGAGATCACCTTGGTCCACAAAGTGAAGGCGTACAAAGACGAGGAAATATTTAAGTACTGAGACTTGGGCACACGAAGCATAGATATATAAATAGATAAAATTAATGTGATGCCTCAAAATTATTTCTTCTTTTGTTTACTGTTGGCTTATAAATATGATATTTTCCAAATGTAAAGAGTAGATATACAGTTTGAAATGGAATGTATTATTGAATTGCTATTTTTTAAATTTAGATATTATGTACATAACACATGTGGATACTTTTCACACCACTTTTCAAACTTTTCACCTAGATATTTATTGTATTGATGCAGCCATAATTTCACATTAATTTTCTGTCAATATTGACCATCAAAGGACATAGAAATTAGTATGACTTTGATGAAATTTAAACAAAAGCTTTTCTTCTCAGTCTTGAAAATCAGCAACAGTCATTTGGAGTATTGAATTGTTATTATTCAGTGGAAAAAAACAACAACAATGATTTCAGTGGCAACATGAATATAAACTCTTCCTACAAAACTCTCAAAGAATCTAAATGGGCTCTTGGAAACTGGTGAGAATTTAGCAGATTTAAATTTGACAAACAATATTCTCTTTTTGACACATCATGAAGGATTGACGAATTCTGTTGGTGAGACTTTCAACTAAAATGGCCCATCGTCAGCCTTCTCTTGGGTGGATTTGACCTTGTATTTTATTTTTTGAGTTTTCATTATTGTTTTAAACAACATTTTAATTGAATTTTATGAACATGTGCCATCCAAGTTGAGTAAGAGTATCTTCATACCAGATGTTAAGGCATGTATCAGTCATTGACTTAACAAGAAGATAAAAACTACATATTAATTTGGACAAAGTTAAATAAAAAAAGAATTATTGGCTATTATAGGAGATTGAACTCTTATGTTCACACAATCATTTCTGTGGTACTATGTCCAGCCATTTCTGCAACCTGAAACGATTTGTAGAAAGTACTATTACCGAAAATTTCTCACGGGTTGAGACCTATAAACTAAAATGATCATAGCGACAATAATTTTTTTTTACTTCTTGGAGAAAGTGTTGACACTTGAAAAAATATTTTACAGCATTCTGAAAAACACTTCTGTGAACATTTTCGATTGTCTCATTCTTCACAGAACTTTCATGACCCTCAGCATAAAGAGAAGTGGAAAGCACCTAACATTCGTTTAGTAGCTCCCCGTACAAGCACAATGTGATCATGTCACAGCAACCACTCTGAGACCATGAAAACAATGAGATCAAGAGATGGCCTAAAACACACAGGAGTGGCACTTCCAGTAAGTGCTGAGCAGAGATCTGAGTTCAGACCCATCACACTCCACGCAACTTCCACTTCACCTTTGCTCTAAGTATGACCCACAAACAGCAGCACTGGCACCACTTTAGAGCTGGGGAGAAATGGCAGACTCTCAAGTATTATCTGAGACCTGCTGAATCATAATTTGCATTTTAACAAGCTCCCCTGATGGTTCCTGTGCTTATTAAATTTTGAAAATCACTGTGCTATGAGGTATGTTTCATGGCCTTTTATCACTACTGATAGATAGCATTGTACATTTCAAGGTCCTATGCCCAGCACCGCTGAGATCTGAAGTTTGTAGTAAGCTCCAAAATCAAGCTGATAAAATTCACTAGAAGATTTGATTAAGGTTTTCAGAGAGAGAGAGACAGAGACAGAGACAGAGACAGAAAGAAAGAGATCATAGAGACAGAGAAGACCTACTGAAAAATAGAACAAAAAATATATATAGATACTAATATAGAAATTTTATTCAATAATGTTTATAGAATTAAGACATGTAATTCACTGTGATCAGCAGATGGACCTGCAAACCACTTCCTAACATTCTTTCATGTGAGAAATGTGAGACCCACATGCCATGAGAAGAGAAAATACAATAAATTGTGCATGTAGATACCTCAATTATTCCCAGATTAGTGGTTGCCAGACTCTTTGTTATTAAAACAAAAAATATTGAAAGGCCTCCAGGCATCATTTACTCTGCATCTGGAAAGAGCCTCCAGCGCCAGAGTATTAAACATATTTATCACTTCAAAGTCATTTTTCTGTGATGTTTGCACGTTTTCAATAAAGCAGTGAGCACTGGAGAAACCAGAAGTTTCTGTGCAGGATGCAGGGCACATTATGCCCCAGGACTTATGCCTAAAAGAGTGTTTGGATCATAGAAAGGATTGGAGCTTGGCACTGCCGCAGTATGCTTTATTTTGCTTTCAATCTCCCTTTTATTTCCTATTTTATTTCTAAAATATTTTATTTTATAACTTTGAGATTTTTAAAAACATATTCTTATGTATCGCCTTTGGAAAATATACAGAAGTGTGAGTCCATAATTCTGACACGCTGTATATTCTGGTGCCAGGCACTGGGCATGAAGCCGTTGACAACAGGGTTCTCCATCAGCTTACATTCAAGCCCTGGGGGATGATTAGTTGAGGTGAAGCTGACATTCAGGTGATATAATTGAAACTGGCTAGGTTACTAGCACTGGTAGTCCAGGAGGACCTCCTGAAAAAAAGTCAGGTTTGATTTTGTTTACAGTCTGAAATACATGTTGATTAACAGATTGACCTGTAGAGTCAACCCTCTTAATTCTAGCTGTGTAACTGAGCCAGCTAGTTGACTTTTCTGTGGCTCAATTACTTTATCTTTAGAATTCGGTACTTTTAAAAAATATTTTCCATATCGACTCTGTTGATATCTTTGTGTGATAATCTAACAGATTATCAATATTGCTTATCAATTGATTGATTTTTCTACTCATTATAGGTCATGTTTCCCAGCTTTTCCCCATGTCTTTTGATCGAGTGCTAGACATTTTGGATTTTACCTTGTTGGGAGTTATAGATATTTGTATTCCTATGAATATTCTTGAGTTTTGTTGTGAGATGCACTGGGGTTGATAGGAAATATATTGAACCTTCTGATTTTATTTTTAGATTTGTTGGAGGAGACCAGATACATCTCTAGTCTAGGGCTCAGTTAGCTTCCAGTACTGAGGTAAGACCCTTTCGAGTACTTTACCCAATTACATATAACAGAGGTACATTTCCGTAGGTAAAAGGTGACCCTTCTGAAATGACATAGACCTAATTCTGCTCGAAAGGGGATCCATTTAAGAGGAATCACTGAAAACAGATGGTAACTCAGATGGTGACTGGACAGAATGGGCTGCCAGAATTCAAAAGCTTAAAAACAGGCTTCCTAGAGCATTGCTTATACCATGGCACTACGAATGGTCATTGTGAAAGCTGTCTGCATGAGGAGTCAGCCAGGATTTTAATATCCGATTCCTGTTTACAGCCTCAAAAACTACTTAAGATTTTCATCTTTTCTTCTAACTCCTCCCATAGCTTCCACAAGCTAACTGTGGAGTTTCCTAAGAATAGTAAGAGTGGAGGAGGCAGTGAAGAATGGAAGAGAGAAGACACAGTTGCCACCACGCCTCAGCCCTCCACCCCGCCTCTGGTATGATTGTTTGCCTGAGTCAGTTCTGAGCTAGGGCAGGAGATAAACCTTATGCCAAATGTTTTCAATAGTTTACGCTAGAATTTTTTATGCTTTAGACTTACCAGAAAACATATGAAATCAACCTGAGATTTCAGTCAAGGGTGGGAAAGATGTTTTCCACAAAGAGAGTTTAAGTGGGCGTGATGACAAATATTAAAGTCATTTCAGCTTGCCCGTGCTAGGTACAGCCCATTCGATAAACTGATTAAACTTTCGGTGGGTCACTAAATGAACATATTTCTTTTAAAAATAAATAGCACATGTGTCAATGAAAAATAAAACCCAAATCAAATTAAAATGGAAATTATAAGAGATATTTATAACAGATATAACAGCAAAAATTGGTATCCAGAATGTTAGTCATTTGCAAAGTAATATTAAAAAGGTAGGCAATCCAATAAAAAAAAAATGGACAAAGAATTTGCATAAACACTTCATACACACAGAAAGAAAACTGAAAAGTAAATATATAAAAATGCTTGACCTCCTTAATAATCAGTGAAATGCTAAAATATCAGTAATATACAGTTACTTCAATCAAAGTAGCAAAATTAAATTCTTGACATTTAATTTTAAATTTAAATGGTAGATTACTGTAAACTCATACATTTTACTAAAAGGTATACGGCTACTTGGAAGACCAATTTGCTATTATGTAATAAATTGAAGATACTCAATTTCAATTTGTTATTTAAATTAGAAATAAATCTCACTACTGTGCAGAAGTATACTTGTTATTACACTATTGTTCATCAATAAAGAACTTTTTTTTTAAATCATAATATTTTCATCCATCTAAATATTATACAATTGTGTCAGTCTGGATCTAATCAGGAGATAGAAACCACGCAATGGGTTAAACAAGGGCAATTTAACTTAAAGAATTATTAAACTATGATTTAAAAAGTAATTGTGTGTTATAAGGAAACTCTCAATGGTACCCTGTGGTTGAAGGAGAGGACCCAAGGAAGGACAAGCTTGGAAAATATTTCAGATCTTGAAGAAGCGTAATCATTCCATTGGATCATAGAGTTCACTGGGTTGCTCTAGCTGGAACTGGTCTGCAGTCACTAAGCAAGCAAGCAGCAACTCTCCAGAATACAGGCAAGGAGTAGGTTATTAGCACATGTGGCAGAGACAGTGGGAGCCCTCTGGGCTACAACTGAGAAGCATGGGGTGTAGAGAGGGAATCACAATGCCAGAGTAGATGGGATTTTAGGTACCTATGCAGGTGGGAATCTTTCAGGGTACCAGTTTCTGTGTTGAGGACCACAGAGAGGTTAGCATCAGGCGACAGCTGCAAAATCACTGGAGACCACACATTGCATATGTGAATGGAATAAGGATCCATCAGATGTCTTTCCATACACACGGCTAACCTACCATGCAGCAGCCCAAATTACTGAAGTACCCTTTCTTCCTAAAATGCCCTTCCAGTGCCTTCTACTGAGAAAGTGTAATATCAGGCTCACTTTAAAGGAGAAATGCTTAGAGTCCATCATTATAGTTTATATTAAATAAAACGTTTGTGAATAGCAGCACTGCCATGAACATAGGGATGCATAGGCCTTTACGAATTAGTGTTTTGGTTTTCTTTGGATAAATACCCAGAAGTGCAGTTACTGGGTCAAAAAAGGTAGATCCATTTTCAATTTTTTTGAGAAAACTCCAGACTGTTTTGCATAGCAGTTGTACCAATTTGCAATCCCACCAACAGTGTATGAGAATTCCCTTTTCTCCACATCCTTCCCAACACTTGTTCTTTGATTTATTGAGGACAGCCATTCTGACAGATGTGAGGTGATATTTCTTTGTGGTTTTAATTTGCATTTCTCTGATGTTTATTGACCTTGAGCATATTTTCATATGTCTATTGGCTATCTGTATTTCCTCTTTGGAGAAATATCTGTTCAAGTCTTCTGCCCATTTTTTAATTGGATTGTTTGTTTTTTTTTGTTGTTGAGTTGTGTGAGTTCTTTATATATTTTGGATAATAATCCCTTATCAGATGTATCAAAAGTGAATATCTTCTCCCATTCAGTAGGTTGTCTCTTTGTTTTGTTAATGGTTTCCTTTGCTGTGCAAAAACTTTTTAATTGATATAGTCCCATTTGTTTATTTTTTCTTTTGTTTACTTGCCCGAGGAGATACATTCAAAAAGAAATTACTAGTAGCTATATTGAAGAGATTACTGCCTATGTTTTCTTCTAGAAGTTTTATAGTTGCAGGTCTTACATTTAAATTTTTTATCCATTTTGAGTCTATTCTTGTATATAAGGAGGTCCAGTTTAACTTTTGCAACTTGAAACTTATTAGTTTCAAGTATACAGTATATTGGTTAGACATTTATGTAGTTCATAAAACAATCTCCCTAACTGCTCTTTCTCTCCTCTGGCTCTCCACCTAGCCAATACATTAATGCTAATTGCATTTCCTATGCTGTGCTCCTCACCCCCATGACCATTTGGCAATAGACAATTGGATAAAGAAGTTATGGTTCATATATACAATGGAATATTACTCAGCCATTAAAAAATGAAATCCTACCATTCACAACAACATGGATGTACCTAGAGGTTATTATACTGAGTGAAATAAGTCAGTCAGAGAAAGATAAATACCATATATCACTTATATAAGGAGTCTCAAGGGGAAAAAAACTAATGAAAACAAACTCACAAATATAGAGGACAATCTGGTGACTGCCAGAGGGATGGGGAGTTGGGTGGCTAGGAGAAGGGGGTGAAGGGTTAAAAAAGTACAAATTAGTTGTTGATGGTCATGGGGATGGGGACTACAGTCAGCAGTAATGTAATAGCTGGGTGGAGAGCCAGAGGGGTGATAGAGTAATTGGGGGATTGTTTCATAAACTATATAAATGTCTAATCAATGTGCTCATAATACAATAAAACTAATAGTAAAACAAAATAACATGCTTTAAAAAAGAAAATAACGCTATGAATGAAAAAAGAAACATTTAGAGCAGAGACGTAATAAATTGGAAACTGGAACAAAGTAGTGAAATAAATCAATACAAATGAATCCTCAAGAACCTGAACTTTGCTGCACATCAGTGTGTCATTGTGGTTCATGATCTTTAGAAGCTCAAAGCCTGGTTAAGAAGACAATAAACAAATAATAAACAAAATTCATAATTGAAATTGTGATGTGGGATTGACTAAAGAAATATTTTCTTTCCCTATGGGAGAATAACAGGGTCCCTGTTTCAGATGGGATAAGAAATAAGGCTTTCTATCTGAAATGAAAATATTGAAAGTAGAGACAAGAAAATCTTAAAAAAGGAGGGGCTCTTTTAGGAAATAAATGATCAGTGGTGTCTGATCTGCTGAAAATATTAGCAAAATGAAGACATTCTAGTGTTCATTCACTTTGACAAGATGGCAGTTATTAGTATTCTTGGCAAGATCAGTTTCAGTGGGAAGAAGCTAAATTGGAAATCCTTTTTCTCTATCCACACTGTCATGTTATAGACACCTACAAATCAGATCTGAGTCTTTATCTTCCTCCCATCTCTCACTATTCTGCTTAGCCCTGTTGTGCTTCTCATCAGACCAGACCAACCAGTTATTGGTAGGTTTGCTTTCACTTCAATGCAATGAAGTTTGCTTTTCTTTTTTTTTAAGTCTAAAGGAAAGCTAGAGAAGAAAATGGGACTTTTGCCTAAATCTAGAGGAGCTAACTCTATTTTCATTTTATATAACAGTAAAATTAATATTGATTTCAAAGTATGACTTTAAAACTTCTCCAATATATTCCACACATATGAATTTTGGTCAGATTTGTTTGGTTGCAAAAATGAGAAAAATATTTTACCAACCCTAACCCTATTTCATCAAAACTAATTAAAGATTTTGTTGTGTGGAATACCCCTCTTAATTTCTTTTAAAAAATAACATTTTTATTCTTGCTGTCATGCTTAACCTCTTAATAGGGAAGAAAGAAGCCATGGTTTTATAAAGGTAAAAAATTATTTTAATAATATTATGAATTTAGATGCTACCGTTTTCAGCTCTTGATCTTCTATAAAATTAAATGTATCCTTTAAGACTCCATAAAGGCAAAGTTTCACCATAAAATATGCTAAGCAGTGAAATGGCAAAAAGGTATTTCCCAATATATCCATAGATACTATTTATCTGACATTTAATTAATATCACTTGTAAATGTCATGAGGTGAGGAAGAAATATTCAGTTTTTCATTGATTTTAAAACCTTCAGCACTATCACAATCATATTAATTACTTGGGTGTGTGGCAGCTTATGTACTGCCTGAGAACTATGATCTGATAAACAGGGGAAGCATATTTTGGTTGTTGCAAATGACAATTCAAGGATTTGGATAAAGAAAGCCAAGGACATTTCGTGCAGAACAGTTATATAAAATCAACACTGGTGTGATAAATATATTCTCTCCCTCACTGAACACTCATAAAACTCTATTTAAAAAATGAAGGTTTTTAAAAATTGCTACCAAATACGCTTTCATCTGGAACTATTCCCCTCAATCTCTGGCTCAAACAATAAATGCATGTACATTGTGATATTTCTGCTCATTTAAAAAAATTAAAATATATTACAGTATAATATTATGATATTGTAATATGAGTATAGAGAACATATAAGTAGAGTTTATAAAATAAAAATAATGTGTATATACTCACCAGAGGGCTTAAGAAACAATAGAGTTTATACTATTGAATCGCTGTGTCCAAACCAATGAAATACACCTATCTTGCCCATATTGGAAAGTACTACCTGGAAAATTATGTTAATCATTCTCTGCTTTGCTTTATAGTTTTATCATCATGTGTATATTGGTAAAAAATAAAATATTTATTATTGGTTATATTTTTCCATGCTTTTAGCTTTATGCTCTGCATTATGTTTTCCAGAATTATATATATTAGCAATATGTACATAGTTCATTTGTTTTCAAGGTAATATAGTATTTCATTGTTTAAACAATCACAATTTACTTATCCATTCTCCTGTTAATGGACATTTGGGCCATTTTTAGTTTTCTGTTCTTACAAACAACATTGTTTTGAACATTTTTTATACATGAACCCTGATGTATATACATGCATAAAGAGGTTCAAAGTCACATGGACCTGAGAGTTCTAGGATATATATACAGGATCGAAACTGCTGGTGCATAAAGTTTACCTATGTAAGTTTACTAGATTCACCAGTTCTAGATTCACCAAGCAGTTATACCAATTTACACTATGACTAATAGTGGATGAGAATTTCCACTGCCTCCCATCAAATTTGCCAACAGAATTTAGGCAGTCTGATGGGTCGATGGTATATTTCATTATGGTTATTATATGCATTTTCCTGATTGATAATAAAGTTGAACATATTTTCATTTATTTGTAAGCCATTAATGTTTCCTCTCTGGACATGCCCATTCATATCTTTGGTCCATTTTCCACTGGGTCATTTATTTTCTTCATACAGACTGCTAGAAGAGTTTATGTATTGAAGATACTAACCTTTGTTGTTTCAAGTATCTCTTGCATATCTGTGCCTTATTTTTACACCCTCTGAAGTTGCTTATGATAAAAGTTCTTACTTTTAATAAAATGAAAATGATCGATTATTTAATTTGTTTTAAAAATATTTGGGTCTTAAGTATCTTTGCTATTCTAGAGTTTATGAAGATATTCTCCTAACTTGGCTACTGAAAACTTACAGAGATCTGTCTTTCATATTTGTAGACTTTAATTTCCCTTATTCCTTAAGAGTAGTACCTCAAAAAGAAATCCAGGTTCATTTTTTTTCTTACATGGATAACTCTTTGTCCCAGCCCATCATTTTACCACCGATCTGCAGAGTTTGCTCTCAGATTTCTTATATTTATGCTTTAGTTTCTCACTCTTATTGTGTTCTAGTATTCTATGTGTCTGTTCTGGGTTCTTTCTAAAATGCTTTGCTTTCTAAGTATTGATAACCAAAATCATAAGTTCTTTTATCTACTTCTTCTATTTCAAGGATATCTTGCTGATTTTTGACTATTTGCCCTTGTCACATGTTTTTTAATCAACTTCGTCAGGTTCCATTAAGAGATTCTGTTCAAATTTTAATTAGAATTTAATTGACTCTAGAGAGTAATTTATAGTGAATTGGCATCTATACATTGGACATTTTTTCCAAGGAAATAATATATTTCATTTTATAGGGCATTTTCATATCTTTAAATAAGTTTTATAACTTCTAATTATAATACTTTTGCATACTCCCGATTAGATCATTTTCAGGTGTTCTATATATATTATGCTTCAAATTGCATTTTCCTGGTTGTTGCTGTTGTTTCATTTAATGTTTTTAACTAGCAAACTTGATAAACTACTTTGTTAATTCTAATTCTAATTTTCATAGATTTGGAGAAGTTTAAACATGATAATTACACTATCTATTATAACAGTTTTATATATTCTTTTCAGGATCTTTTTAAAAAATAATACCTTTATTGATATATAATTCACATACCAGAACATATACTTTTAAAATACATAATTTAGTGTTTTCAGTATACTGCCATAATTGTGTAACCATTGCCATTGCCTAATTTTAGAACGTTTTCATTATTCCAAGAAGAATGTGCCATTAGCAGTCAATCTCATTCCTGTCAACCCCCAGCCCTAGGTACTTTTTATCCCATGGATTACCTATTCTGAATATTTTGTTTAGGTGGAATCATACAATATGTTTTTTGTTTGTTTG
>NW_011888859.1:2583789-2599747 GCF_000151845.1 Pteropus vampyrus | reverse complement strand
CAAGGAAATAATATATTTCATTTTATAGGGCATTTTCATATCTTTAAATAAGTTTTATAACTTCTAATTATAATATTTTTGCATACTCCCGATTAGATCATTTTCAGGTGTTCTATATATATATTATGCTTCAAATTGCATTTTCTTTCTGGTTGTTGCTGTTGTTTCATTTAATGTTTTTAACTAGTAAACTTGATAAACTACTTCATTAATTCTAATTCTAATTTTCATAGATTTGGAGAAGTTTAAACATGATAATTACACTATCTATTATAACAGTTTTATATATTCTTTTCAGGATTTTTTTTTAAAAAAAATTCCTTTATTGATATATAATTCACATACCAGAACATGTACTTTTAAAATACATAATTTAGTGTTTTCAGTATACTGCCATAATTGTGTAATCATTGCCATTGCCTAATTTTAGAACGTTTTCATTATTCCAAGAAGAATGTGCCATTAGCAGTCAATCTCATTCCTCTCAACCCCCAGCCCTAGGTACTTTTTATCCCATGGATTACCTATTCTGAATATTTTGTTTAGGTGGAATCATACAATATGTTTTTTGTTTGTTTGATATGTTTGTTTGTTTTGTGCCTGCTTCCTTTCACTTAGCATAACAGTTTCAAGATCACTCCATGTTGAAGCATATGTCAAAACATTTCGTTTTAATGCTGAATGATTCTATTTCGTGGAAATACCACATTTTGTTTATTCATTCATCAGTCCATTGATCTGGGTTGTTTCCACTTTTTGTTTCTTATGAATAATGCTGCACTGAACATTCATACGAAAATGTTTGTGTAGACATATATTGTAATTTCTTTTGGGTATACTTCAAAAAGTGATATTGCTCAGTCATATGATTATTCTATGTTTAGCATTTTAAGAAACTGCCAGGGTGTTTTCAAAAGTGGCTGTGCCATTTAAACAAGTTTTTGGCCATCATAACCTCAAATATGTCTCCTGACCCATTCTCTCTTCTCCTTCTGGTATTCCTGGTACACATATGTTACATCTTTTGGAACTGTCCCACAATTCTTTTGATGTTCCTTTTTGGGTTTTTTTTTTTTTTTTTTTTTTTGTTTTTGGGGGTTTTTTTTTTGCCTTCTATTTTCTCTTTGTATTTCATTGTGGAAAATTCTCGTTGACAAATCTTCATGCTCACTGGTTTTTTTCTTGGTTGTGCATAGTCCATCGAGGGCATTTTTCATTTCTATTGGAGTATTTTTGATTGATGTCTTATATTTCCTTTTTACTCTTTCTTAGAGTTTCTGTCTTTCTGCTTCTGTTACCCACCTCTTCTTGTATGTTCTCTGCTTTCTCCATTAACACTCTTAACATATTAATCCTATTTATTTTAAATTCCCTGCCTGAAGATTCTAAAATCTGTGTTATATCTAAGTCTGGTTCTGATGCTTACTTTGTTTTTTCCTACTTCTTTTTCTTCTTCTTACCTCTCTCATGGCTTTTAATTTCTGTCGATAGCCAAACATGTCATATCCAGTAGTGGGAAGTGAGATAAATAAACCCTTGTGTGAAGATTCATGTTAATCTGGCTAGGAATCGGGCTACATTAAATGTTTTTTGTAACTGTATGTACACAGGCCTAAAATTCATCTAGTGTCCTTACTTTTGTCTCCCCTCTTAGTTTTAGGATTCCCTAGGTGCTCTTCCTTAGAGAGAGTTTATGTCTTTTCACTCTTTCCGCTATAATCCACTGTTAGGCTGGATCCTTGTTGATATGGTGGTAAAGTAGGTGAGACAGGGAAAGTGTTCCATAATCTTCCAATTGAATCATTAGTCTTTTGTGCCTCTGGGCTGTGATCTTTACAAGTGTTTTCACAATGAATAGTGTTTTCCCCGTGGCCTCCTCTCCCCTGAATACAACCTTCTAAACAATTTCCTTGAAGCCCTGATCCTTATATACTCTTTTTATTTCTCTTTTATGTGAGAAACAAAGTTCAGAGAGAGCTATAGTATTAGGAATTCTCTTCCCCTAGCTGGGGTAAGGCTCTGGTGTCACTTTGGACAGTAGGCCTGTGTTATGGAGAAAGCTCTGGGCATACTTTATAAAGATCACTCTTTACTTCCTCTGCCTGAGCCACCAATATTCTTTGTCCAGTCTTCACCATAAAACCTGGTGAGCTTTCTGAAGGTAAAGCATGCTGAAATATGGAGGGCTTCACTAAGACCACAGCCTCTCAAGAGTTCCTCAATCTCGTACCAGTTTATACTTAGTCTCCAGAAATCTATAAAAATTACCATTTATTAACATAAAAAGTCAAATAACCCAATTAAAAATGGGCAAAGGACTTAGACATTACTCCAAAGAAAAAATATAGATGACCAGTAAGCAATGAAAAAACACTCAACATCACTAATAATCAGGGAAATGCAAATTAAAACCACAATGCAATACCACTTCATGCTCGTTGACTATTATAAAACAAACTTAAAAAAAGAAAGAAAGAAAGAAAGAAAGAAAGAAAGAAAGAAAGAAAGAAAGAAAGAAAGAAAGAAAGAAAGAAAAAGAAAATAGTGAGTGTTAGAGAGAATGTGGAGAAATTTTAGAACCTTTGTGCATTGCCAGCGAAAATGTAAAATGGTGCATCCTGTGGAAAACAGTATGGCAGGTCTTCAAAAAATTATACATGGCATTGCCATAATTCAGCAATTCTTCTTCTGCTCATATACCCTGATGAATTAAGTGCAAGGATTCAAGCAAGTATTTGTATACCAGTGGGCCTACCAGCATTATTCACAGTAGTGAAAAGATGACAGCAACTCAGTGCTCATCAATATGGATGAATGGGTAAACAAATGTGGTGTATACACACAGTAGAACTTATGCAGCCTTAAAAAGGAAGGAAATTCTGACACATGCTACACCGTGAATGAATCTTAATATATGCTAAGTGATACAAACCAGAAACAAAAAGGACAAATATTATCCTATATGAGATACCTAGAGTTCTCAAAATCATAGAGACAAAAAGTAAAATGATGGTTGCCAGGGGCTGGGATGAGGGGCAAACAGGAACTTATTGTTTAATGGGTAGAGAGTTTTAATTTGAGAAGATGAAAATATCCTGGAGATGGAAGGTGGTATTGGTTGCACAACGGTGTGAAGGTGCCAATAACAGTATACTTAAAAAGGTTAAAATGGTAGATTTTGTGTTATTTGTATTTTATCACAATTTTTAAAAATTACCATGTAAGTGTTCCTACCAGTTTATGGCTATGGTGGCTTTTGTTCCAAGTGAGCCTATCTCAGCCGTTTTTTCTCTCTGAATTTGCTTTTCTCTCCGAATTTACTTTTCTCTCTAGGTAGTTTGCCCTGGGACCTCAGATCCTGATGGGTCCCCCCAAAAGTTGTTGATTTTCAATTTGTCCAGATTTTTCTTGTACACATAGGAATAGCGACTTCCAAGTACTTTACATGTCAGAGCTAAGATTTTGTATTTGCACCAGCAATAGAGGAGAATTCCAATTTCTCTACGTTCTTGTTCTTTCAGAATCTTACACTATTTCTCTCCTCCATGTCTTGCCGCAACGACTGGGATCTCCACTGTAAGATCAATATAAACGGTGTAGCAACATTGACTACATTATTAGTGAACTAAAGAGAATGTGTTTGAAATTTCACCATTATGTATAATATTTCCTGTAGATATTTTTAAGAAAGTATCACACTTAATGTAATAGCTTTAGAATGATAAATTTCATGGAAATATTTATCTCTTGTCATACACAACTAACTTATCCAAACTTTAGTCATTTTATGATTTAAAAATGAGAATTTGAATTTAATACTAAAATTTTATGAAATTGGGAAGGTTTAATTAAATTACTTTCAATCGCTACATTTCCTCCAAAAAAAGATAGAATAGCTTTAAGATATTTTCTGCTCTAATACTTTTAAATAATCCTTACTAACAGTATTGAAATTTTAAGACATAACCATCTTCTCTCGTTTAGCTAATCCCTCAGTAACTACTGAAGAATGTATAAAAAAGGTCTTATAACCATGATTATTTAAAATATTCCAGGAGAGGAGAAATTGGAAAAGTGCTTTCATTGTTTGTTTTAGAAAAAAATAAATCCATTCCCAAAACAGAAGAGCATATGTGGAAAGATTAAAATAATGGTTGACTATAACTATGTCTTAATTTATTGTGGCATTTGAGTGAATGCCTTTATAACCATGGCCATTACCAAGGTAGTTATAATAATAATTTTAGTATCAAAAATTTTAATTTATAAAAATGTAGTTCCATTACTAAAACTACTGTATTAAGAAAAGATGATTGTAAAACTACACAAGTAGTCTAGAAGCAATATAAACCAAATTGTGTTTATTAAATTGTCTTTCTAGCTCATAATAATACGGCAAATTACTACTTTATTAGATCATTTTGTTGTAGTGCACAATTCACCACTCTAATTTACTGTTTTGACTTCCTGTGCTCTAGAGAACTTTCATCTTTTCTGCTTTATGGGTTTAGCTTTAAGGTAAATTGAACTCCTAATCAAATCTCCTTTTTAAAACAGTTTTCTCAACTGACAACATTTTACAAGCTTTCACACCCTACACAGACTGTTTGCATTTTATATTTGCGGGCAGAGTACTGATTCATTTAAAACACGATGTTAGAGATCTCTACAGGTACCCTAGACTGCCAGAAATACCAACAAGTGGGTCCTAAAGCAAATTAAGCCCCAAAACATTGCTAGAGGCAAAAATGACAAAACCGAAGCTGGCCTACTTCAGGCACATCGGGAAAAGGCAAGACTCTTTGGAAAATGCCAAGAAAAAATAGAAGGAAGCTGGAAAAGAGAAAGACCAAAAAGAGGACTGACTCCATAAAAGAGACCGTAGGCATGAGTCTACATTGCTGAGCAGGGCTACTGAGGTCAAGACAGGACACTGTAGATATCACTCATTCATAAGGTCACCAGGAGTCAGAGTGGGTTCAATAGCAGGTAATACATACAGGCTGAATATATGATTAATAATGTCAATAATTATATCAGCAGATTATTTTCTTTTTTCTATGGATGGTTAAATAACAAGAGATTATAATTGATAGCATGCCCTTTTAATAACAGTAGCTGAGCGGAGAGAGAGAAAAAATTCAAGTAGAGTGGTATAGTTTTATTCAGTCAATAAATACGTATTGGGTACATACTATGTTCCAAAATATATTGGCTCTAAAAATTTAATAGTAGGTAAGACAGTCACATTTTATAACTTTAATAACACAATTTATATGCTACATCATGTTGATTTATATTTGTTCTACATAATTGTGTTAAATATTCAATTTTAATGTAATATCCAAAGTGAAAGAATTTTATGTTACCAATAGAAAAATGCCTTTTTCCCCTAGAGAGTGATAATATATAAAATGGAAAAATTAAATAAAATATACTTAAACGAAAGAGTTTACTGTGCTTTGAGTTTCCCTAAGATTTTTGTTTTAGTTTTGTTCTAGCAAGGTCCAGAAATATAGGGGAAAAACATATGGGAAAAATAAGCATGTGAAAACAGTTGAAAATAAAGACTATTTCAAGGAAAATGTTATATACATAACATGCCAAATATATATTAAATATTTAATACATAATATTGAATCGATATAAAAATGTAATATTATACCTCCATACTTAAAAAGAGTTTGGTAACATGAATAAACAAGTAAGCCTTTGGAATGAAAAAGAGAACATAGAAATAGACATAGAACATATAGAAATTTAGTATATAATAAAGGTAGAGCATCACATCATTGGGGCAAAGGTAAAATTTTAATAAAATGGTCAGACAACTGGAAAACCATTTGGAAAAAGATAATTTAAACCATTTTTCATGCCAGTCACAAGAATAAACTCTGAATGAATTATAGATCTAAAAAAAAAAAAAGAAAGAAATATAAGTACTACAGGAAAGTGTGGGTGAAAAACTCTATAATAGTTATTGAGAAAGACTTCATAGTGCTTAAAATCCAGACTCAATAAAATAAGAGATTAATGAATCCCCTCATCTTAATAACAAAGTTTACATAGAATAAGAATGAAAGCACCAAGAGAAAATTTAAAAGGCAAATGCCAACCTCAGAGAAAATAAAATTCTGACATATCACAAATAAAGGGCTTTAGCGCTCAGGCTTGATTCTGAATTCCATACACCATTAAAAGGAACCAAGGACCTTTGAAACAATGGCATTATCTAGACTGGAGCAAAATAAAATATATACCTTAAACCTTCAACATCTTGTTTTGCCAGAGTTAGGAAGTACCCCCAAAATGATAAGCAAAAGTCAAAATGACATAGGAGTCAGCTTAAAGAGATTCCCACAGCTAAATCTGTGACAACTGAGCATTAATGTAAATAAAGACATTAATGATTACAGCCTAATAAATGTCAAATACACACATGTGCATACATAAATATATGTGTGCACATACACACATAGACATGTACACTGCACACACACACGCACACACAGGAGAAGGGAAATTTCATCCACACAGACACATGCCAGGTAATAAACGTAAATGAAATGACAGAGTTCAAAAACCATTATTTTCAGCACTGAGGTAATAAATAATTCAGGCAAGAATCACTGATGAATGTTAAAACGGTTCGGTGAAAGATTGATATGCACTGACTCTAAATATCTCTCTACAAGTTCATTATTAATCGTAGAGGAAAAAGGGGTGAATTGACAGTGGAGAAGCCAGGCAGATGCCACTTAATCAAGTGAGGCAAAATTAACAAAATTAACAGTGGGATAAACTGACATCATTTGCTTCCTGATATGATGCACAGATCAATTCTACTGCTGTAGCTGGCCTAAAAACATGTATTAGGAAATACTCTGTATGATATTATAATGATAGATCTATGTCATCATACATTTATCCAAACCCATAGAATGTACAGCATCAAGAGTGAAACTTAAACTATAGCCTTTGGGTGACTATGATGTGTCAACGAGGTTCATCTTTGGTTTAAAAAATGTACCATTCTGGTGAGTGATATTAATAATGGAGCAGGCTATGAATGTGTGGGGGCAAGGAATATTGGGAAATCTCAGTACCTCCTTCTTCATTTTGATGTAAACCTCAAATTGCTCTAGAAAAATAAAGATAAGAATTCCATCAGGAGTTCATTGACACACCATATTAAATAATTTTTTGGTGAAAGGCTATGCTGTTGAAATACCATGCTGGCACATATGGCAGCCTATATAGCCATGGACGGAGGCTTTGCAGATGCCTTCTACTGGTGTCTCCTGAGCTTTCTATGGGTCACACTTGTACATTTTGTATCAATCTTCTGAGAACTGATGAACTTGGGACTGTTTATCTGTCTAGAAACAATGACAAGTGGTAGGGGCACCAGCCCCCTTGAAGGCCATTAGAGTTTCTTCAGGCAGAAGCCAAACATCCTCAAGTGACTGCTTCTGACAAAGGAAGTTGAGTAGAATTTAGGGGTCTGAGGTCTCTGCTTTTCTCTATTTGTATATCTCCATCTCAATTTTCAAGATCTCCCTTCTTCTTAGTCAATGCCCTAATTTTAACATATGGGATCTTATGCAAATGTGAATTCAATTTGCACTGTTTAGTTTCAGCGATTTCAGCCCTCTAGCTATGAGATATGAATGTCTTTCGAGGTAGTTACATAAGTTTTCTGATAGTTTCCTTTTAACTTGAGCCTTGAGGTGAGACGATAAAATCCAAAACTCAATGTTTTCTTCCACAAGTTTTTCAGACACTTAGAAACATTCAATCAGCTTCAATGATGTAGTTTCGATTAAAATAAAAAAAGAAAAGAAAAGAAAAAAAACATTCTTTGGTAGCAATTACTTGATTAACGAAAGCATTGACATCTACAGGCATTTGTTACAGGTATCTGTGGGTTACGATTTAAGCAACACTTCTACCGAGCCATGCCATGGACTATCAGTGTCCTCTTTTCCTCTGGCAAAAGAGTCATTAAGGTATTTAAATCAAATCAGATTAGAGGTCCAATTCCAGGTAACCCAGACTCAAATCAAAGAACTGTTCTTGAAAATTCTGTCCTCCCGGAGCCACTTCTGGTACTAAAGTCTGTATCAGAGGGAAGCCTCATGGCTATGAGTAGTATGGAATAATGGATTTATAATAGGACGAGACCTTCCAGTTGTGCAAGCGGGGAAGAGGCTCTTGCTTCCATGTAAAGGAATAAAGTCTCTGAGGAGGGTGAGCTGGCAGCTGGGAAAAAGTGCTAGGCGTGAAGCAGGAGGAGAGTGAGGACACCCAGGAATCCATCAGTTCACACTAGGTCTCATGTGGACAAAGAGAAACCTATGGGGGACTCTCATGGCCCCCAAACTTTATAGTGCAGATGACCGGGAGACAGTCCTGGAACCCTTGGCCATGGAGTCACACGCACACAGTGCAGGGCTGGAAGCACTGGCGGAGGTCCACAGTCGCTGGGCTTGCTGCCTCCACCAAAAGCTACAACAGCCAAATAGCAACAACTTGCGTGAGCTGCAGCACTATGCGGCCACCCACACTGGCCTCACAGCCAGAGCCGCTGCTAAACTTCCACCCTCCAAATCTCATGCAGAATTTGTTGTGGCCAATTTAACTCGGAATCATGCAGGGAAAGGAATTCTGAAGGAGCACAAACAAAAACTGTTCCAGTATAAATAAGGTGATTGGTACAATATCATCATTGCCTTGTCCTCAGGAAATGAATGGGTCAGAGGCAGGGAAAAAGTAGAACTTTTAGATCATTTGTCCTTGGAGGCACAACTTCATTAAGTCTAGTCCACAATGAATGAGTAAAATTGCATGGGGCGCACAAATAAACTATGGCTGTATTTCATTTTATTCACTTTCTTTACGGTATTGGTGAGTTGGTTGATTCCTCTGCAGTACTCACAGACAAGAACAGTTCTTCAAGAACCTTTCCTTGATGCCTGAAATTAAATGATAATTCCATTCTTTAAAGAATTCAGTAATGCATGGTGGGGAAGAGCAAAATCCTTGGAGCCAACTTGTCTTAGAATAAAAACTCAGCTGCCCTATTTATTAGCTGTATGATCTTGGACAAGTTATTTAATCTGTTTATGCTCCAGCTTTCTCTTCTGTAAAGTAGAGATAATACACTCACCTGCCTCAGAGTTGTTGTGAGGATTGAATGTATATGTGTAAGTCTATATTGGTGTATGTGTATTCATATATATGTGTTATTCTAAGTGTTTTATTACTAGTAATTACAAATTAAAGCATTATCCTTTTGAAGCATATCTCGATATTCAAAAATAGAAAGAATAAAAGTAAGTTTTTCTTATTGCCATATTTCATAATAAAGTGAAACTCGTCCACATGATTCATGTGGAAAGGCTTTTGCTTATTGACGTACATGCAGTAAATGATCATTCTCTTTAGTGGCTTGGCATTTTTTGACAACACATATTATTAATATTGTTGAGACTGCTATTTTAGCATCACATTAAAACACGTAAATATATTTGTTATAAAGTTGTCAGAAATTATTATCTATTATATTGAACATTGGGAAATAAAGTAGTTAATATCTTACAGTGTCTCTTCTATTCACGTAAAAGTTTTTATATGTGCAAACTTCAATTTCAGTATCAATCAGTTATTTTTTAAATTTACATTTGGATCAAACTTATGGTTTTATTTTATTATTGGATACGTTTTTATACCATTTGAAAGCTCAGATAAGGCAATCGCCAACTTGGAGAGAGCTGTCTTCAAGGATACAGCATGTGAACTGAACTAAAGAACAATACATGGTCCTATGTCTCCACGAACTAGAATATGTAAAGTGGGATGGGAGAAAGGACAATGGTAGCAGCCGTTCTCACTCTTCTTCTGTTATCTATTTGCAGGGTTAAGTGCTTCCTATTCCTGCAAACTTTGCATTTATTGTGATCTGTGGTTATTTCCAGGTAGTGAACCTTCTTTTCAGCGGACAAAGTAAGGATAATGATGAACTGAAAGCTGTGACTAACAGCTGAATCTTTGGGTTCCTTTTGCCAAATCAGTGCAGCATCGCAGGAAGTGACATTCATTAAAATGCTTTTGAATCCAGTTCACAAGATGAGAGCCTAGGTAGAGCCTAGGATGAGATAGTTTCTCACCCTAATTGCTTCTATGGCATTTAACCAAATGAGTATGAGTTGGCCTGAGGTTAACAAGTTTTGTGATTTATTGCTTCGATTCTGGCCTCCTGAGGCACCTGGACCCCTCCTGAGTCAGGGCAGAATGCAGATGTGAGAATAGAGACTATAATAGTGCCCACTATGGCAAGACAACTGAGATTATGGAGCTGTAGGAAATCTTCCTAACACGATGTTACGTGTCAGGACTTTGTGAAATTGGCTGAGTCCTCAAATATCTACTCTGCATGAGGCCACAATGAAGAGAAATGACCGCTCGTAAGATGTCTTCAGAGAATGTTATTTCACTACCGAGTTAATCTATAGCTACTGTGTTTCTTGAAGAAAACATGGACCCAGAAAATCGAATGCATGCCCAGGTCCAGAATATGATAATCTGAAGTTGTATCTTCTACTCGTTTATAAATGAGTCATTTCTAGAAGAAAGAAAAATAGTTACCTGAACAGGGAGATGGACTTTGTCCATAACTATTGCATTGATAGAAGAAATGCTTGGTATTAGTAGATGGAAGAAGAGGAGAAAATTAGAGAAAAGAGGAAGAGTTCAGGGAAACGTGGGGAGAATGCCAGGAATTGCAAAGGCTTAGAAAGATGAAAAGACTTATACAAATATACCTCCCAGTTTCTCATAGAGTGAAATATTTTCAGGCAAACAGGAAGGTAGTTAGCAGACTCTTAAACTCTTTCACCAAGAAGAGAATGGTGAAGAAATGCTCTGATCACAACAATCTATTTAGGGAGCTTGAAGGCAAAAAAGAGATCCTGGCTGGTATAATGAACCTTCCCCCACTGGCTCTCATCATTGTGGCAGCTGGAGGTGGGGGTACCTGAATAAAATCTACCCTGGAAATCAGAGTAGAAAAAACATTCACCTGGCAGAACGTGTGCCAAACGTAAAGGAACTGCTTGGGTCAACTAGAAAAATAGCTTTAATAATAGAGAACTGCAAAAAATAAAAGAAACAAATAAACAAACGAAACACCCAGGGAGCCCATAAGGACCCAGCTTCCCAGAATGTCTTTGTATCACCTGGACTGTTCTCTTGTATCAAGAGCCTCTGGACAGCTTGGGCCACAAGTGTCAAGGTGTCAAATTGGGCCTGCCCTAAAGGATTCAGACAACATAATTTGCTCGTTAGCAGCTCTGTTAGAGTCTTTAAATCAATAGCCTCACCCAATGGTTCATAGCTCGCAGGCCCTAATCAAAAGATTGAAGAGGAGGAAGAAAGGAAAAGGATCGAGGTGGCAGCAGTCCCTCTGACACCTGAAAGAGACATGAGGAAGGAAACTACTTGTGACTAAGAGCCTTAGCATATCAATAACAGGGCGAGTTAAAATTAAAATTTCTAATAATACTACTACAATAACATCCGCCTTTTTCATTCACTCTCTTTGTAGGAAAAATAAAAATAAACCAACAACTTGTTTCCGATGGGCACTAAAATTTTAGAATTTAAAGGTGTGCCACAGAAGGTTTAGAGTGTAAAAGGGGTTAAAATTCAGTATCTATATGTTTCAAATCTCACAAAATAATAAATACATTATTTTGCTTTTATATGTCTCTCTCAATTAAATGTAAGCTTTAGAAGACAAGGGACTGTCCGGTTTCTTCTTCATGGTACAGCAGGCGATCATGAAACCAGCGTGGGGACCTTGACACATAGAACGGGCCTCATTACCACCCAGTGGGGAGCAAAGTCCTGGCTCCCTCCAGGGCCTCCTCTGACATCACTCCTGCAGGTGGCCAAAGGCATCCTTACAGCATGTCCTGGGTATAAGCAACTAAGCCTTTGCTGGTCAGGGTAGATGGAACCACAGTTTTTTCTACAGGGTTTAGCTGGAGTCAAATTATTATTACCAAAAACTGCCTTTTCCTGATCTTTTAATTAAGAGAACTCACTTTAAAAAAAATATATTATTAAAAATTATTGGGATGACATTGATCAACAAAATCCAATAAGTTTCAAGTGCACGATTCAACACTATGATATATGTATATATATTGCATTGTGATTCTTCGCCGGGGCTTCTTTCGATCTATGTCCTTTGTATTACTACTAGGTGACTGGCTTTTCATTTCAAGTCTAGGACATATGAGGCAAACAGAAAACCCATGGACCTCACCACAGTGTCATTCTTTAGCTCTCAAGGTTCTTAGCTGGTGTGTCTTCTCTCCACCATTCAGAGACATTTTATGTTTATTTTATATAGATTATCTAGGGTTTTCAATGTACTTAGCAGGAGGAATAAAGAAAAGTGCATCTATCTCATCTTCCCAGAGACAGAGGTTTCTCCAGACACCTATATTTTTCTCACTTAGATGCAAAGTTTCCTTATAGTGGAAGGCAAGCTGAACATTTTTATGTTTTTGCTTTGTTTCATTTTTGTTATGATTCAGAGGTGTGATTAAGGAAACAATGCCCTGCTTTGAAATACCAACGTAAGTCCTTATAACACTGCACAACTTTTTCTCTAAATTTATGCAAATACAAACGTTATCTAGTTTAAAAAGAAGTGATGATTTTCACAGATAAAAATTACTAAATACGTATATTTTTCAGAAATTGATGGAAGCTTTTTCTTTACAGTTCCAGACCATTTTCAATTGCTCCCACCACATTAGAGTTTTAGAATGAATTGTAAAGGCTAAGAAGCTCTTTGTAGTTACTTGAAAATATTTGTTTGCCCTTTAAAGTTAAGAGACTTCATGGAAGAAAGAAAGAAACACTTTCCATTTCAAGGAAATATATTCTGTCCTAATTTTATGTAGATTACAGGATGTTTTCCACGATGTACCTCATCGGGGAAAATAGTTTGTGGTCTTCTCTCCCTGACTCATATCGTCATTATTTTATTAGAAACAGCTCCACACTGGGAGTTTCTGAAAAATCTTCGAATTTCATAACACAAAATTGGCTTTTTAGTTTGAATAACCCCAAGTGTTCAAATGTTTACATCTTGATCTCGGGCTGTTCATAAAATATGATAGGAGGGAAAATAAAGTCCCAAAGGTGATAGATAAACATTCTAAAGCAGTTTTCTCAAACTTGAGCAATATAATAAGTATTTTACTGAACAAAAAAATTTATCTGAGTTTAGTGATAAGCAAAAGTTATTGTCAGAATGCTATGTAAATAGGTACTTACATAAAGTTACAAAGTTCTTAAATTTAAAGCATTTAAATGACTAAAACCAAAATATATTTATGAATTGAATTAAAAATGTTCTAAAGCAATATGTTCAAACTGATAGTAGTAATACAATAAGATGCCTTTTTATTTTGCTAAAACTAATTTACATATTTGGGGTTAATATTGTATTACTTTTATTTTACTGCTCTTTGATTTTGAAGAGATGGAATATAATTTAAGTCACAGGTGCTATCACTGTCTGCTTTCTTTTAAGTCGTATACTCATTTTAAACTGACAATTCATTCTTTTGATTGGCTGTTAATTTCATTGCTATTGAAAAAGAACATCCCTTCAATGAAATATTCTTCCATTCTAGAGAATTTCAATCACTTAATTGTTGAAAAGGAATATACAAAATCAGCATGTCCAAGCTCACTGGCAATGTGGATATATTACTGACAGCCACCGTGTAGGTACTTGTATTATTTTCCCCAGTATGTATATTTGAAGCAACTTACCAGTTTCCACAGAGTATATTCCCGTAAAGCTTTCATTCAAAGGCAAAGAATGTGGTGAATCAAGAGAAAGAGAACGCAGGCAAATGTTGGTAGCAGGAGACATCTCATGCCACACGCTCCCCAAGGGACCAATGGCACTCTATCCTGTACTGAATCTTTGGCTTTGGGGGAGGCTAGAGGAGAATCTTTATTTCAGAGGTTTTAGAGAAGCTGCCAGTGGGGATCCTCATAAATCCTCTTGGTCTTGTAATCAAACTAGACTCATCAGACAGTCAGGTCAGATAGAAACCTTAAGCGCAGAACTACCCTGAGAGTCACCAGGGTGGGTAATTGGGAGCTTACTCAGCTCACCATAGGTTTCACTGCTCTGCTCTTAGCCAAGAGTCAAAGCCAACCAGGCATGCCCTGAAAGAAAGAGAGAGCCTTTCTAGTCCAAATGAAGATCAACCCTGTCTCCATCCCCTTCTGAATTAACCATGACTATGCTACTTTTTGTGACTTAGTAAGGTATTTTAACCTTTGACAGTATCCCTGATATGAAAAATGGTAAACACAAACAAAAACAAATGAAATCTTGCGCACTGCCACTCAGTTATATTATAGCTATCATAATAGCTTCTCTTTAAAAAGATAAATTTTAAGATGGTTTTTATTAAATAAATTGACAATGTTAACATACTGGTGTATTTATTTTGTTGTTATATTTTTAAATGTGGCTTTTAAAATTTCCTCTCTCTTTTAGCTCTCTACTTATTTTTACCTCTCCATATATACCTATATCACAATAATTCATAGTAATAATAAGATAAAGTATTTTGTTTTTATTTAAAAAAACCTTTTGTCAGGTTAAGAAAATTTCCTCAAATTTTTAGGTGTTATACTAAACAAATGATAAATTCTGTTGAACTGTATTTTCTGTATATGAGATAATTATGTTATTTTTCCTCTTTAATTTAACAATGTCATGAATTGTACCAATCTTATTTAATATTTAAACTAAGCATGCATTCTTGGGATAAACTGCAATTTTTCATCATACATATTCTTTGTATATTATGGAACTTCTGTTAAATTTTATTTAATTTTTCTTAATCTACATTATAATCTTTCTTTCTTATATTTTACTAATCTTGTTTTGGAGTCAAAGTCATGCTAACTTTGTAATGTGAATTAGGGCATCTTAACTTTTTCTCTTTTAAAATATTTTTATACTGAAATTTCCTTTTCCTTCAATGATTGATAGAACTGAGTATAGAGCTTGCTAGGATTTGCATTTTCTCTATGAAAATTTTTGTTGAAATCTAGACATGATGTATTGCATAAAAGAAATGAAGATAGATAGGCTTTTACTGTAAGGTTTTGTGTTTATCTGGTTAGGAGGTAGACTGTTTTTATTGCCTGCTGTACCTCTGGTGTCAGAGGCTACAATTTCCTCTAGTGTGCTTATTTTTGTCTTCCTTGTTGTATTTTAGGGTTTTCCTGAAGACTCCTTAAATAGACTCTGAGGCTTAGTTCTCCTAGCTGTAATCCCTGTAGGAGCCTTATTGACGTGACAGTAAGGTGTGGGATGAGGGGAAGCATCCCATAGTCCTACGATTGAGTCTCAGATTTTTGTTGACCCTGAGTTGGATATTTTCCTTTCCTTATTGAAGTGTAGAGGGGCCGGGGTTGAATCTTTCCCATCTCCCATGTTGGTTAGTTCTTATTAAAACTCCAGCCAGTTAGGTCTCTTGATGGAAGGACTTGTTAAGGAGGCAGAAAGCTCTGGACGTATTTCAAGATAGTTACTTTTTCTTTTTCTCTGCTGGAAGCATGAGGTTTTATTTTTTTTCTGAACTTCATAGTGAGATCCTGGTGGAGCTCATGGAGGAAAAGGTTCAGAAGACTATGATGTCAAAAAAATACAATCTAAAGAGACAAAACAAACCTTAGAACCAGACTCAGATATGACAAGTTTTGGAATTATGAGATCAGAAATTTAAAAATAACTATAATTAATATGCTCTTATAGACTCTCGTGGAAAAACTGGACAACATATAAGAACAGATATATAATGTTAAGCAGAGAAATGGAAACTCTAAGAAAGCATGAAAAAAGAAA
>NW_011888859.1:2581472-2583739 GCF_000151845.1 Pteropus vampyrus | reverse complement strand
GAGTATAGAGCTTGCTAGGATTTGCATTTTCTCTATGAAAATTTTTGTTGAAATCTAGACATGATGTATTGCATAAAAGAAATGAAGATAGATAGGCTTTTACTGTAAGGTTTTGTGTTTATCTGGTTAGGAGGTAGACTGTTTTTATTGCCTGCTGTACCTCTGGTGTCAGAGGCTACAATTTCCTCTAGTGTGCTTATTTTTGTCTTCCTTGTTGTATTTTAGGGTTTTCCTGAAGACTCCTTAAATAGACTCTGAGGCTTAGTTCTCCTAGCTGTAATCCCTGTAGGAGCCTTATTGACGTGACAGTAAGGTGTGGGATGAGGGGAAGCATCCCATAGTCCTACGATTGAGTCTCAGATTTTTGTTGACCCTGAGTTGGATATTTTCCTTTCCTTATTGAAGTGTAGAGGGGCCGGGGTTGAATCTTTCCCATCTCCCATGTTGGTTAGTTCTTATTAAAACTCCAGCCAGTTAGGTCTCTTGATGGAAGGACTTGTTAAGGAGGCAGAAAGCTCTGGACGTATTTCAAGATAGTTACTTTTTCTTTTTCTCTGCTGGAAGCATGAGGTTTTATTTTTTTTCTGAACTTCATAGTGAGATCCTGGTGGAGCTCATGGAGGAAAAGGTTCAGAAGACTATGATGTCAAAAAAATACAATCTAAAGAGACAAAACAAACCTTAGAACCAGACTCAGATATGACAAGTTTTGGAATTATGAGATCAGAAATTTAAAAATAACTATAATTAATATGCTCTTATAGACTCTCGTGGAAAAACTGGACAACATATAAGAACAGATATATAATGTTAAGCAGAGAAATGGAAACTCTAAGAAAGCATGAAAAAAGAAATGCTAGAAATCAAAATATTACAACAGAAATGAAAAACGAATTCTGTGGGCTCATCGATAGACTGGGCACAGCTGAAGAAAGAGTCTGTGAGTGCGAAGAAATGTCAACAGAAACTTTCAATGCTGAGATGCAAAATGAAAAAAGAATGCAGAAGGTGGGATGGACTATCCAAGAACTGTGAACGATTGTAATAGATATAATGTATGTGTAATGTAAATACAAGAAGGAGAAGAAAAGAACTGAAGAAATATTAGCAGTAATAACGACTGAGAATTTTCCAAAATTAATGACAGACACCAGATCGTACATCCAGTAGCTCAGAGAATACAAAGTAGGATAAATATAGAAAAAAATCTTCACTTAGACATGTCACATTCAAAATACAGAACATGAAAGACAAAGAGAAAATCTTGAAAAAAGTCAGCAGGTGAGGTGGGGTGGAAAAACACATGTATCTACATAGGAACAAGAAAAAGAGTTACATCAGAAATCACATGATTCAGAAATCATGTCAGCCAAAGGAGGTGAGAGTGAAGTATTTGGAGTTGAAAGAAAAAAAGTCAACTAGAATTCTGTACCCTGGAAATTATCCTTTGAAAAGTACGAAGAAAAAATTTTAAAAAAAAATATATTTTTTCCAACAAAATTTGAGGGTCTGTCTCCAGTAGACTTGCCTTGTGGGGAATGTTAAAAGATGTTCTTCAGAGACAAAGAAAATGATATGTCAGAAACTTAGACCTATGTAAAGAAAGGAAGAGCATTCGAGAAGGAATAAAAGATAAAATAAACTCTTTTCTTATTCTTAATTGATCTAACAGATCAATTTGTTTAAAATAATAATAGTAATTTGTATTCAGTAATTATAGCTTATGGATAAATGAATGATGGCAATATTCCAAGGGATGGAAGGGTAGAATGGGGAATGTTCTGCCATAAGGTACTTGCCCTACCTGTGAGGTGGTATAGTGTTATTTGAAATGGATTTCTATTAGTTGTAAATGTATGTTACAAATTGGGCAACCACTAAAATAAAATTGAAACATAAATATAATTGATATGCTTAGAAAGGAAAATCATATAAAGAACTCGATTAAAATCAAAGAAAGCAGAAAAAGGTAGAAGACAAAAATGGAAACAAAGAACAATGTTTAGTGTTAAAGAAATTAATATACTTGTGGTTCATGTACATTATCTGCTCTTAAAAAATCCACAGAGAGAATTCTCTCATGGGGAAAATAAAATGGAAAAAATAGTTCACTTCCTAATAAATGAGTCCAAGGACTGCAAAGGAAACTGGCTATTGGACTATAAAAGAAATTGCTGACGATGCTTTGCATTCCTGGTATTTGATCTCCTTCGGGTAGCACCTCCTTCATTACTTGTTTTTATTACAGTTCCTATCTGAACAATGTC
>NW_011888859.1:2573983-2581422 GCF_000151845.1 Pteropus vampyrus | reverse complement strand
TATGTTACAAATTGGGCAACCACTAAAATAAAATTGAAACATAAATATAATTGATATGCTTAGAAAGGAAAATCATATAAAGAACTCGATTAAAATCAAAGAAAGCAGAAAAAGGTAGAAGACAAAAATGGAAACAAAGAACAATGTTTAGTGTTAAAGAAATTAATATACTTGTGGTTCATGTACATTATCTGCTCTTAAAAAATCCACAGAGAGAATTCTCTCATGGGGAAAATAAAATGGAAAAAATAGTTCACTTCCTAATAAATGAGTCCAAGGACTGCAAAGGAAACTGGCTATTGGACTATAAAAGAAATTGCTGACGATGCTTTGCATTCCTGGTATTTGATCTCCTTCGGGTAGCACCTCCTTCATTACTTGTTTTTATTACAGTTCCTATCTGAACAATGTCATTCCAGCAGAAACAGTGTTTGCGTGCATTACATGTAGCTGGAGAGCCTTTCTGCTCACAGTTGAGAACAGTTTTGTTTAATGTGACTGAAAATTTTACCCCCCAAAAAATCAGAAAATGTGAATTTCTGAAATAGAGTGTGAAAAAAAAAGAGCATGCTTTCTAAGCAAGTAATTATTTGGATGATTTGTTATTTCCTATAGGCATCTGAGGAAAGAGCTATCTAATCACTTCAGCTCACCTGGGAAATAAATGCACCTCATAATTTTTAACTATTTATCTGTTCATTGTTTTCTTCAGGGGGATTTAATTTAAATTCATTCCCTTTCAATAATTGCTCCTTTCTTAGCCATGGTGAAGAAAGTGTCTCACGATCACTCTGAAGTCAGGTTTAAATGAAGGCATCAAATAAATCACAGTTGATGTTTATCATTTCCTACTATTAAAACTGCCTCATATTAAGAGGTTTATAACATAATCATTCATTTGCTTTGAGGAAAAAATATTAAATAAACACCTCCTCTCTAGCCATGCCTTGATTACAATTTATTTTGTCAATTGGTGGATTTTTCAAATCAGTAACCTTGTCACCCACAGGTCACTAAAAGCAATGAGACTAAACATATCAGACATACTTATTATATTCAATAATAATTATGGAGAGAAAATTAATTCATTCACTAACAAAGAATTGAGCAGAATTGCTTGATTCTACTGTGATCAAGCTAGAAATAGTCTGGTGAATTAGTTATTCAGGAGGAAATCTAAAAGTGTCAGTGTGCATGAAACACAGGATAACGGAGAAAATTAGGGTAGTTCTCAAAGGGCATAGCCAGACCAGTTATCATCTCAAGGACTTGTGTGGCCAATAGCTACTTTTACCAATTTCACGAGGAAGAGGCAAAGGATAAGTATTAATTTGCAAATGTGTTAATATGCTAATCATAACAAATGTAATTATACTTACTGTGACAAAGGAAACAGAAAAAAATGCAATACAAAAGAGCAACGTGGAAGCTGAACTTTGAGTATCAGTTAATCGGAAAAGTTATCACAGTTTCCTCACCTGCACATCGATGTCAACTGATAGTTTTGCATTGCTTTAATTTGTATGTATGATTTCGAATGAGTTTGAGCATCTCTTTATAGGATTGTTAGCCTTCAACGTTTTCTCTTTCTTAAATTGCCCAATTTACTATCAGTGTCGCTAACTTTTTCTTGATGATTTGCTGGAGTTCGTTGTACATCTAGACATATATCTGTCTGTCATGTCTCTTTTAGCTTCGCCCATGGCATTCTTTATTGAATAGAAATCTTTAATGCTGTGTGCTCAAACTCATCAATCTTCTAAGTTATGTTTTGTGATTTCTTAGTTTTGTTTTATAAGTCCTCTGCCATTCCCAGGTGATAAAGATAGTCTTTTACATTTTTCTTATGTTGTATGTTTTAATTCTTTTCACATTCAATTTTTTCATCTATCTTGAGTCCAAATTTTGGTTGGAGTCATCTTACTGTTTTAAATAAAGTGAACTGGTTTCTGAGTTTTACAATCTGAATTTTTCCAATTAATTTGTGATATTGTCTTTTTATATATCATGGGATTGGATGTTTGTACATGCTCATCTGTGCATATTAGTCTTCTTTTGTGTCTGCGTATTTTGATAATATCTTTCTGCTTACGTTACTATGACTTTCTAGAATGTTGTTACTAAGGTAAGTTATCCCTATCTCTATTTGTTAAAATTTACTTAGCTATTTATGGACCTTTATTCTATCACTTTACAATTTATTATAGGTTGGCTGAGTCCTTCAAAAAAAACAACTGGAATTTTGATTTATAAATTATAGAATTGCATTGTTTTTCTCAATTAAACTAGGGAGCACCTAAGAATCTTAAGATGATTGTAAGAATTTATCCAAGAAAGATCTATAGACATGCCATTCAATTTTTTTCTTAGATATTATTTGTCATATAACAACTAAGTCCTCCTTCCTTAAACTCTTCCTTCTTTCCTTCTGTGTCCTGAGTTGTACTATTGAGGACAATACCACTCTAGACTCAGACAAGGAGCGTCCCTGCCTTAGATCCATGCCTCAGGGGGCCTAACATTTTGGAGTATCTTACTCCAAATATTCTTATGATACTTCCCTCATCTAGTGCCGAGGATCAGCCAGGACTGTAGTATCAGTATGGGCATTCCAACACCATCCCAGGCAGGGACTCTTGGGGTGCAGGTCTTCATGTCTCCTCTTTGTGGAATTCTCTAAATCTCTACCCACATATACAGGGCTGACAGTTTGCACCAAGGAGCTTCAGAACTTGTGCCAGTGGGGCCATTTTGGGTCCCTTTTACTGGCCTTGGTTCTAGGAGGGCTGCTTGGATCACTCCTGCTAGTTGGTTTGATATTCTGTCTCTTAAATGGGAGTTTGGGCCACCATAATGATGCTGACATACTCACATTGGACACAGGATAAATCTGGGTGTCTGGGATACCAGGACCCCATTGCCAAATTCTTAGACTTGAGACTCCTGCGTGGATCTATGAGTCAGCTCTTGCTCAATTGAATTTGATTGTAGTGGAGGCTTCAGTCTATAGAAATTGGGAGCAACCGGGATGGCAGCAGATATCTCTTATCCTATACATCACTACTTGCTGGCAATCAAGATAGTCACCCCATTCCTTCTGCAAGCTCTACACTGGTCACAATGACCTCTAGAGGTGGCTGTGCCTATCACTTACAAGAGCTTTAAAGACCTTTGCTCCACAAAGCTAATATCCTTTCTAATCAATGTCCTTTCTTGCCTCTGACAGACGTGGTGATGCTATGCTCTCCCGGTCAGTCTTAAGCAATGCCTAACAAGAAACAGGTATTTTATGCATGAATAGGACTAATCTTCCTGCTCTGCCCATGGGTCCCTTCCATATCCAAATCGTAGTGGCACATAGGAGGCAAGAGTAAGGACAACAGTGAAAAAGATTGCATTCTAGAAATGCAGTGATAATATCTAATAAGTTCAAGACGAGATAGGATTGGGAGATGTTTTGTTGTATGTTTATGCTATGAAATCTATAAAATTCTTAATGGTAAATTTACCATTGACCAGAAAATGAATTTTCATTCACATTTTTCTCCATACTTTAATTGAGACTTGGATTTTTGATCCTCATCATTGAAGCACAGTTTACCTTTGAGAGACAGTCACTGTCAGTCAGCATTCACGTGTTTCATGTGCATGATGCAATGAATTAAATAATAACATACCTGGCATTAGATAGATCGTATTAGGAAACTGCAGAGGCAACAACATGTATGTTGTTTTAATACGAACAGGTACCAAAGAACCATGACATTGCCAGTTATATCAGCATTATTACCTACTATTCATGGCGAAAGATATGGTAAAACTAGCCAAGAATGGTTCATTTCAAGTAAAGTGAGAAGGATTGGTTCCTAAAAATGAACAGGAAGATTTGAAACCTGGAGCCTATGAAGAATCTTCACGTATTCTTACTGAAAAATAAACAATTAGGTAAGTACCTCTTTCCCCATTTTTCTAATCTTCAGGGATAAACTGTTGAATCTTACATGGAGCCATGAATTTTATATACATTTTTAAATCAAATTATTTATAAATTTATAAAGAAGCCCCTTCCATAAAATATTTGCCCAATGCCCTGCACATAGAAAGGAAGATGGAGATTCTTTTCCTCTGAACTCAAAAAAACATGTCATAACTGGAAGCTTTTACTATATACCTACCCCTCTTAAGTCTAATAATTTCACTAATAAAAATAGAATTAAAGTTACTTCAAATAATTGTTATTGCATTTAGGAAATATTTTTTACTTCAGATTTAGTTTTTTTCTGAAATTCATTTCAATGCATATTTTAAGAAACTATGAATATGAAATCATAATATTAGTATTTATAAAGACTACTCCCTTTAAAATTATGAGAAAATATAAAAGAAATATTGTATTTGGTATACTGAAGGTATATGAATATGCAATTATTTACAAGCACTAATTTGATAGTAACATAGACTTAAAATATTATGATTTCTTTTCAATTTCAAATACAAATTACTAATTCATATTATGCACTGACATTTATTATTTTCATTCACATTTTTCTGAAAACATGTTTACTTATTAGTCTTTTAGTAAATACTATCCTTGTTTTTTTTTAAGGTAGCTCTAGAGATTTCATAATGTTAAAAGAGATGAAAATTTTATTTTTCTTTGAATTTTTTCAAGTTGGAATAGCAATAAAAGGGTAATTGACTTTCAAAAGAACAAAATTAATAATAAATTTCAAGTTGCTAAAAATTTCTTTTAGCTATTTAAGAAGAGATATAAATGTGATTCACTTTGATTGTTTAGATATAAATTAAACTAATTGATAAAGATTTCATTTTTGGTGTTGGTTTTCGTTTTATTTTTCTTGCTTCTAAAGCTTTCTAAAGCTCATCTAAACAGTTTCTAAAGCTAATCACAGGCAAATCCATTACAGAATTTATTCAAGAATTTTCAAAATTGCTGTCTGTTTTCATCTCAAAAACAAAGTGAAATTATTTTTGTGTGTTTTCCTTACAACTTTTTATCCACTGCCAAAAAAAAAAAAAAAAAAAAAGAAAGAAAGAAAGAAAAGAAGGAAGAAAGAAAAAGGATGAGAAGGAAAGCTTCCAAGAGATCAAGAAGTCCAATAGAACCTTTCTTTTTTATATATACTAACAATTAGGAAGCCATTTTAGGTTTGTGTAATGAGCCATGTAAGGCACAGATAAATGTAGATGAAATGCAGACTATCCCAGAGAAAAGACTGATAATTTTATCTCTGCTGAATGTCAGAGCAAGGAAATAGATAATAGAAAGAGGGCCATAAATAAGGGAATTCATATCATAGAATGTCAAATTCTTATTTTTACAAGTTTCCGAGTGAGAAATTGTCTGATTCAGAAGAAAAGTTATGTTAAAATATTGTTATTGAAATATAAATAATCACTTCTCTGATGTTGAAATAATGTAAAGCCCAGTGATAAGTATAGGGCATATAATGTAATTTAGACTAGAAATAGTCATTATATACAATGTTATAAAATAGTAACTCAATCATTCTCTACCTGAAAATATTAAAACATATCTTCATTTTGATAAATAGGTCATATATACATATAAATTATATGTGTATTTCACGTTTTATGTGTAATTACTATGCTGTATTTTATAGTACTTGCTAGATGAGAAGCTGTATTATATTGAATGTCCTCTAAATATATACCCAGGACAATGGGGAACTTTAAGTGAAATAAGCTATCCAGATTTCTTCACATATTCAGGACAAACAGAAAACAGTTTATAACAATGAAATATTTTAACAAAAGCAGGATAGGAGAAAACTCATCTAAGGAAACCTATTTCTTTTTTATTCTGGTTGAAAGATTATTAGTAAGTAGTTTAAGACGATTCTGATACATTATGGCCTAAGACTGCAGATTTTTAAAACAGTGTTTTAAAAATGTTCTACCAATCTCATTTCATTAAATTTTTCTCAATATTCTTAAGAAGGGCCAAATAGTTTCCTATACAACATATGAATAAACTGACTCTCAGAAAGCTTACCATAATCCTACAATATAATTTAAGAATTGGGATAAGAATTAAAAGCCAGTGCTTATATGTTGCCCAATTATGTAGTCACAGCCTACCAAACCAAGTATTTGGGCAAGTTCCATATAAATCCCCATTTTTTTTAATTTAACTATTCATGTTTTAGTGTTATAACATCTATAAATGCCAAAAATTACACTCTGAAAATTTTAAGTCTCCCTCTCAATTTTTCTCTCTCTTTCCACATACATATGGACAGATGTATCCTTATATATGTATCAAGTATACATAGTGGTATATATATTAATTTATATATTTCTGATTATATTGTATAAATATATGTCCATATCATATTATGTATGTATATGATACATTGCTTATTTTATATGTATACATACATTTTCTAAGTATCAATATATGATATATATACTAATTACATGTATATAACATACTTATATGTATATGCACATAATGTATTGGTTATATACATACATATATACATTTTCTGATTATATACACACTCATATATATTATATATGTTATATATAATAATACGCACACATTCACACACATATATATGGCAAATCAGCAATTACATTATCTCATATTGCCGATCCTCCTTATTGTCACTCATTCGTCCTCCTGGAATACAATCAATAACACTTAAGACATATTTACGTAGTTCACATATATGTAAAAATGTATATTTACTAATGTATATAATCATCGGCAGCATTTTGTAATTAAAATGATTTGAAGCAAAAAGCAATATGGACTGGTTAAATATGGTACTTACTTATTTCGAATCACATCTAAGAAATAAGTAGTCACTTTTTCAACTAATGTAGAATGATCTTCAAGTTATTTTAGTAAATGAAAAAGTAACACACAGAGAAGTACACTATCAAAAGGGTATTTCTATCTGTCTCTAGAATGATCTCCCTTAAAGGCAAATTAGCTATTGACTCTAGGGAAAGGAATTGAGGGACTGATATTCATAAGTGGAAAGAAACAATGTTAACTTGCTACTTTTTCAAAAGTTTTAAACTGTTACATTTGCATTTTTATCTGTTTAAACGGTTGAAAAAAGCTAGGTAACTAGGAAGTAGAAAAGCTTCTAAATAACTAAAGTAGAAATCATAATATTTATCAACTATTATTTTCAAAAGTAGCATCCTGAAAATATCGGTCTTAAAAGTTGTTCTGAAGAAAAATAACTCAAAAGTGCATGATCAAATCCACATGGAAATGCAAAAGAAATATCCACCTCTTACTCATTACGAGCCCTGCATGTTACAGGTGCCGATTAATCAAAAATAATTACTCATTAACCATTTCATAATTTTAAAAATGTATTTGTCTTTTTTAATTGAAATATAATTGACACATAATATGCTGTTTGTTTTAGGTGTAT
>NW_011888859.1:2572929-2573933 GCF_000151845.1 Pteropus vampyrus | reverse complement strand
ATTACTCATTAACCATTTCATAATTTTAAAAATGTATTTGTCTTTTTTAATTGAAATATAATTGACACATAATATGCTGTTTGTTTTAGGTGTATAACATAATGATTTGCTATAGGTATATATTGTGAAATGATGACTGCAATAAGCTTAGTTAATTTACATTAGATTTAAAGTTTAAAAGCATTTGACTTTTTAATACTTTTTTACACAACAGCTTTTAACATTCAAGTAATTCTCAGCCTTTATTAATTTTGGTTTAATTATTTCATTGTAAACATCTGTAGTTCCGAAATATGCATTTTTTTTTCACAAAGAAAGTCATGTTTATTTGCTACCTGAATAGAAATGCAATAGTGCAAATGAATTGCTTTACTTGATATTGTTTGAATGCTAATACCAATTAAAATACATCGAAGAAGAAAACAGCCCTATTTTAAGCCTCTAAATTTTTGATAAGCAAATTCTAAACCTGTCCTATTTCTTTCTTATTTAAATTATTATTTTTTTCATTGTTTTTGTTTTGCTTTTTACCTCTTAGTAGGTTCCAAGACAGCAAGAGAGAAAAATAAGGTGGTTAGGAAGAAAGGCATTTCCTAATTACAGAGTTTGGTAGAGAAGGAAAATAAAAGAAAATTAAGTTTTCTGAGCCAAATGCATTTATCCTTTAATGGAACAAGCATTAAGTTCTTCCTTACCAAGTAATGTTTTAAAACTATAAAAATATTGTTTCTCTGAAAACAAAATACATTATGAAATCCAGAGTGCTCGTCAGGGAACACAGCAACCAAGGAAGCAGTAACAACACACTTTAGACAAGAAAGTGGTCAATTAAGCCGGTTGCGTAATATTCTAGCCGACAGGACACCAAGAAACTTGAACTCTCAGGCGACGACAGCATATAACGGTCAGAAACAAAGTTCTATTGTCTCTGAAGAACTTTCAGGCATTGTGTAGTCTTTTGAACTTTAAGCAAGCCAAAGATATCCAATTAGGTTAGAGTCATC
>NW_011888859.1:2570362-2571789 GCF_000151845.1 Pteropus vampyrus | reverse complement strand
GGGCAGGATCTGGAGGTAAGATTGTTGTCCTCTTTGATACTCATTGCCTCTTATTGATCATTTTTTCTTTCACCTCTATAAAAACACTAATTTTTCTATCTTGTGTCATCAGACTATACCACTTACCACCCTACTTCACTCCTTGAAGATTTTTAACTCTCGGATCACTATAACTCTTTCCAGCACAACTATTGTCATAGTTCTTAAAATGACTGCAATATCTATTTTTCAGATAACTTCTAATACTCTTGACCTATTGTTCCATGTCTCCTCCAGTGAACATGTCCTCCATATCACCTCTGTCATTCACTTCTATGGTCATGCCTTTGACCTGGTCATAACAAATATGTGCAACCCATCTTTAGGATTGTAATAATCTCACTACTATCTTCAATACACCGATTCTCCCACACCATTAGTAACTAGGGAAATACAAATTAAAATCATAATGTTATGCAACCACACACATATTAGAATAGGTATAATTAAACATTTTTTAAATTTAATAATAGCAAGTGTTGAAAAAGACATAGATCAATTGGAACTGCCATTCATTGTTGATGTGAATACATGTTATAGTCACTTTGGAACAGTTTGGCAGTGTCTTATAAAGCTAAATAGACACTTATCATAGAACACAGCAGTCAGTCCTATGTATTCACCTTAGAGAAATGATACATGTTTCACATAAATAGCTATACACAGATTATAGTAGCTTTGTTTATAATCCCCCCAAGTTTAAAATATTTGCAAATCAAATATCTCATAAGAGGTTAATATCCCAAATACATAAAGAATTTATATAATTCAATAGCAGAAAAATTATCTAACTAAAAATGGGCATATTTCCAAAGACATACAAAATGTCCAACAAATACATGAAAAGATTTACATCGCTAATTATAAGGAAAACGTAAATAATAACTACAATGAGATGTGACCCTACACATGTTAGAATAGCTATTATCACAAAGATGGGCTATGGGGATAATGTATCACCTTCCAGTTGATGAGCCTTGTTTTCACACACATAGCTTTCTGAGGTTTCTCAAGACAGAGGCTGTTCAGCAAGAAAGACCCAGCCAATGGAGGGCAGGGACGACTCTCAGGATGGAATATCCCTTGTACCTCGCTCAAACTGGGAACATGCAAGAAAAGGGAATTCTGGGGAGAATAGTTCAACCTAGCCAAGCAAGCACATTTCCAGACTATCACACCATGGCAGGTACTCTGCAAAGGCTGTCCTGTTGGCATACACAGATTTACTATCTGACAGATCCCTTCACATCTCATTCTGAAATACCTGCAATCAAATTATTTTACTGCCTTTGGATATTTCCAAAATAGTGGATAAGTGTGTTTTTTCTTTTTACATCTGAATAATTCAAAGAAGTCACCAGAGTGTCATCACCCAGAAAAAATTGAGG
>NW_011888859.1:2566631-2569471 GCF_000151845.1 Pteropus vampyrus | reverse complement strand
ACGTGGCCCACCTATGGCACAGCATGTGCCTGTCACTTGGGATGTGTGAGTATAACTCTGTCTTTTCAATGGCAGTCATCTCCTGATTTGTTGAATTGCCAGACCTAAATAATAATAAAGCCTATTTTTAAAATAAAATTTAAAAAAAAAATAGGCTATAACATGTGTTGGTTAGAATTTGGAGAAAAAGTCTCCCAGATATACTGTCAGTGGGAATGTACGATTATGGAAAATTATATAGAGGTTTCTCAAACAATTAAAAATAAAACTGCTACATCATCTAGCAATCCCACTCCTACTTATATATCAGAAGGAAATTAAATCATCATATTGAAGAGATATCTGCACTCCGTGTTCTCGGCAGAATTGTTCATATGGCCAAGACATGGAAACAACCTAAGTGTGAATTGAAAGATAAATGGATAAAAATATTATATATATAAATATTATTCAACCATAAAAAAGAAGGAAATTCTGTCATTTGCTATACATGGATAGCCCTTGAAAGCACTATGCTAGATGAAATAAGCCAGACAGAGAAAGACAAATCCTGTATTATCTATCTCACTTATACATGGAATCCCAAAACACCCAAGTCATACAAACAGATAAATAGTATGTTGGTTGCCAGGGGCTGAGGATTGGGAGAAAGGGAAGATGTTAGTCAAAGTGCACAAAGTTCCAGTTATAAGATTGATAAGTTCTGGGGATCTAACGTACAGCATGATGCCTATAAATTTCTTTTTAAATAAGAAAACTGCTTCATACCCTTATGATTTCACTATATTACCTGTGTAAATTTTTGGTCTCTGAGTGACCCTTATTGAAATGTAAATATCTCTGTGAATCATATGTTTTATTAGTAGATCCTTAATTAACTAATATTTTAGCCAGATTTTAATTCTTTTATACTCTGAATTGAGTATATATAAACTATAAAAATAACATAATGAGTATTTCTAACATTGTTTCAGATTTTTAAAAAACAACAAAATAGAACTTACAGTTATATTCAAAATTCCATGCTTATTCCAGGCCTGAAATTTATTGGTTGTAAAGAAAGCAAATTGCACAAGTATAACCAGAACCATCTATGTAAAATACAATGAGAATTATGTAGGTAAATTATTGTTGTTTTTGGTCAATAAGTTTTAGGACGGTTTGTTACAAAGCAATAGATAACTGAAATTGTTTTTATTATTTTTTTATTTACTTGTTTTTACACTTTATATCAATGGTTTCATCGTACTTGTACGATATACTTATTTTTAATCAAATGTTCATGATATTAACTTTAGTTCACTTTTACCTGAGATTATAGCATTGTACTATGTGACTATAGTCTAGGTTGTTGATTATTTTCCTGTTTGAGATTTTGCTTTTGTTTTTGTAACGCCACTATGTCTCTTTGTTTGCGTATGCAAGATATTCTCTGAGTGTGTGTGTGTATAGAATTGTCACATTCTGAAATTATAAAGTAGCGTATTTACTATATATCATAATATTGATGTCCAAAGTGTTTGTTCTAATGATCTTATGATTTTTAAAGGTCTAGGAATGGGAGGGCAGGGCAACAAAGGGTAATCTATATATCTTCATTTTTGTCTGCATAGGTGGGTTTGTTTTATGGATTGTCATGGGAGTGTTTTTATATGAAGCTATGTACAAATGGATAAAATTTTGGATTATAAGTTAATTTTTATAAGTAATATTATAACTTTATACAACGGTATTTTACTTTTGTTGCCAAAACAGCTCTTCTAATATATTTTATGCATTTTAGAGAATAAAGAATGGCCACTGAGATAACATGAATGGATTTTGGGAATATCGTGCTAAGCGAAATAAGTCATATGGAAAAAGTGAAGAACCATATGCTTTCGCTCATGTGAGATATAAAACTGAAAGCAACAATGAACAAAGAAGACAAATAAACAAAAACTACAGACACAGACTACAGTATGGTGGTTACAAGAGAGAAAGGGGTGGGGTGAGGTAGACAGTGGTAAAGGATGTCAAATATATGGTGACAGAAGGACACTTGACTTTGTGCGGTGACCACACAACACAACATGGAGATGATGTATTATAGAACTGCATATAATTTTATTATTCAATGTCACCCCAATACATTTAATTAAAAAAAAAAAAGAATGGGGCAACATATATGCCTTTATGTGTATCTGAAGAAGTTTCCTCTGTATCAAACTTCTTAGGTATGTTTTCATGTGGAGCTAAATACACATTTTTAAGATGGTGGAGCATAACAGTTAATATTTACAGCATAAGATATGATAATGTTCTAATTTTCTAGATGATATCTTAACTTGAAAGATATATTGAACACAATATAATATTTTAATGTCATTTTTAATGATAGTATTCCGAATCCTGTTTAACTTGGATTTATTGTGAAAATAAATACTCATCTCCTCACTGTAAAACTGCCATGGAAAATTAAAACCAGGAGTTAATTATCATATGTTGGCTATAAATATAATGAGCTCATTATAATAGATAACTCTTCAAATTTATGTTTTGTAGGTGGTGAAACAGAAAAAAATATATAAGACCACAGAATTAAATGTAATTGTAAAGTTTTTTTAAAAAAATCTTTAGATATTTCTTCTTTTGTTGTTCCCTACTTTTCATATACTCAGGATAGATATATTTTCTTCCTCTGTGAAAAATGACAATTTTTACTAAACATATTTTGAAAAGCCTTATTTCTTTTAGGTTGCATTTGAAGTGAATCCATCAGACTTTTAAATTGAATGAACACAAAACAACCATCATTGCTAAGACAGTACGCAACCAATAGTATAATGCTTGTCCAGGGT
>NW_011888859.1:2550760-2565600 GCF_000151845.1 Pteropus vampyrus | reverse complement strand
TTTTTTTGATGAACTGCCACACTGTATTTTGTCGTGGCTGCACCATTTTACATTCCTACCGACAGTGCACAGTGTTCTCCTTTTTCCCTTGTCACCAATCTTTGTTATTTTCTGGTTTTATGTTTTTTTCGTTTTGTTTTGTTTCATTTGCTTTAATAGTGGCTGTCCTAATGGGTGTTATAATTACTTTTTAACAGGATTACTCTGGATGCTGTGGGAAGGAGGCAGAGAAAAAATGCATTCATATCATAATCCATTTACACACACACAACTGAAAGAAAAACCTACCCTTTCTACATGAAGTTTGCTCTAATTTATTTTATTTCATTCTGGTTTATTGTATTTCGTTTTAAAAGAATTAGAAATTATTTTTTCACTTAAAAATGGATCTTCATCTGCTATTGCAAAATTGCTGTTTAGCCTCTGAGAGCAGTTCAGTATGGTATATAATAGCATCAACTCTGGGAGCAAACCGCCAGCATTGACTCTGGGCTTCTTCACGTATGCGTTGCCTCTATCAAGTTAGTTAAACTTGCTGTACCTCAGTTTCCTCATCTGTAAACCGGGAATAATAATAGTACTTGCTTCAGAGAGATTTGTTAATGCCTAAGTTAATTAAGCATTAATTAATTGAACACAGGTATTCACTTAGAATATTATTTGGCATGTAGAAAGAGCATATGTAGTGGTTGCTTGATTAAAAAGTTATTATCATTATTATTAATAAACATTATTCTTTGTCTTTGGAGAAGTATTCAGAAACTTAAATGTTGGTAGAGGAAATACAGTGGTTATAAACATGAGAATTATGTTCTCATATACATATGAGATAATAGATATATGATAAATATATCTATATAATAGATATCTAAAAGATATATGATAATAAAAATTAAGGTGCTGGTATTGTGACCTTTATTATTTACTACACTGGACTGGGCCTAACAATTTAGCAAAATAAAACACATCTAAGAGTCATTATGCCAGTACATAGCAATTGCTTATTCTTGGTGTAGCTATATCATTAATTTAGAACAGCAAATAAATCAGCCTAACAAATGTGTTCTGACACTTAGATGTCAACGTTTTAATTATATTAATTAAACACATGGTATGCCCACATTAAAATTAATTTTATGATTTGAAATCTCATTAAGATTTAAGACAAATCAGCAATGGAGTGCGTGTGTATGCAGGTGTGTATTCATATACATATATACATGTATGTATATACATATATACAATCTTTGCATGTATATATTTACACATACATATGTTTTAAATGATCTCAGCAGTTGTACTAATTCACATGCGGATATGCAACAGTGCTCCTTTCCTTTGAAAGGCTGCTTATTTTAAAGTTACAATTATCAAAATAATATATTACCAGTACAAGAATCAATGCGTGGAGCAATGAAATGATAATCAATATATAAATGCAAGAAGTGAAAAAGTTGAATTCTAAATCAATGGAACTTAAAAGGAAATACAACAAAATATTATTATTTTTATCTGTTGAAAGATTAAAAACTATAAAATACTGTAATTTTATAACAGGAAAAGAAAAAAGAATGGAAATGAGAAAAAGGTTCTTAATTTTATTATTTTAAAAAAATAGTCATGAAAAACTATCCTCACAGAAAATCTCATAGAAAACCCATTGGGAATAATAAAGTGCAGCTATTTTTGTTGAAGCCAATTTGTGAGACTTCCAAACCCGCCTCCTCCTGGATGGACTCTGAGGAGGGAGATGCCAGGGACACCTGCTCATCGTTAAGGACAGCGGGGCAGACAGTGCAGTGACTGCAGGTTAATAAAGCTGTGCTGCCTGTCCTTCTCCACATCAGCACTTTCTCGAGATATTTATATCTGCCAAAGATTCCTTACCCTGCTGGACAATGTTGAGATATTCATTTGGCTTATTTCTTTTCCATGATTCCATTTATAGCTCAAATCTCTGAATTTTTTCAAATAATAAACATACCTTCTTTCCCTTGGTTCATAAACCCACCTATTTTTCTTTCCTCAAGAGTAACAGAGACCAAGGAGATGGTTTCCAGAGGGGATAGGGGTGGGGGATGAGTGAAAAGCAGAGAGGAGAATACGGTTAAGAACATTGTGATAAGTTTGCGTGGTGACAGATGGTCACTAGCCTTAGTGTAGTGATCACATTGTAAAGTATAAAAATGTCGAATCGCTGTACTGTACACCTGAAACTAATATTGTAAACCAACTATACTTAATAAATAAATAAATAAAAAGAGGTTCACTGATCGAATGAAGACACATTAAAAGAGTATTTCATCAGGTGGAGGTTAGTCAGAACATTCACCAGGGTTCTCAGTGCCAAGCCCTGTTGAACAAGATTAAGCTAACGTGAACACACATCGGGCTATTCTGGGAACTGAGTTTCTGTCAGGACACAAGGTCTGTCATTGTCAGTCATTTCTTCCCTGCATCTTGCCCAGCTACCCATACTTATGAAGTATTATATGAAGTATTCTGGGCATACTACAGAGTAAAGAGGGAACAACTGTACGTGGGTGGTTTCCAGATATTTGGTGTCTAAGGACTAGGCTAGTATGGAAGAAGTGTGAGACTTGAGAAGGAAAAACAGAAATAATTTTCCCAAAGGAGAAAATATCCACAGTGGAAAACAGAGGGTTTAAAAAGCTCCACTTCAGTGTAATTCCACCCAGAAAAGCCATGGAAGTCTGCTCACTGCTCTCTGAGGATATACACATTTAAAAAATTTTATTGGTACCTCCATTTCTAATTCCTTCTAAAGTTTCTAGAACTTAATTCTCCAATGTATTATTTTCTACTCCATCCTTGTTCTTAATTTAAAAATGTTAATGTGAGGGTTTGAAGGAAATGTGATTTATGAATCTTATAAATATTCATATAATTCACAGTCCAAGATACCACATGACACTGTTTTGAGATGATTAAATACTTCTCATCATTAAATTCTTCAAAGAGCAAACTCCATGGCAATGAAGCTTTTGTATTAAATAGTGTATTAAACAACACAATAATAGTTAAAACCCCTGTATTCCAAATGGTAAGCTGTTGGTACATTGAATCAAAGTGTCATACACCATTATTAATATAAGATTTATAATTATATTATTAGTTTGTCTTTGGATTTTCACAGAAAGGACTTATGGAATAAGGTAACAGCTTATCTAACAATCATTTTTATTCTAACATGACATTTCAAAGGTAATTAAGAAAAAAAGTTTTTGAATTAATTATTGTTATTATATTTTAGAAGATTTGAGCTTTATTCAGAAGGTAAAATCTGATGCAGCATGCCTTTCTTGCTGGAAAATGTCATTTTTAAAAAAAATACTAGTTTTTAAGAATTTAAGTGCAAAAATTCTGTCTCGTCCTCAGGGCTGGCTCTTTCTTTTGAAAAGTTTCTTCTGAGAAGTAATGTTAAAGTTCAGCACTTAAGACGAATAGCATGGATGGAAAGCTTCATTAATCTTTCTTTAACAGAATCCCCCTACTTAGTTCTCCAGAAGTAAACCGAGTTGCTCACATCTCCATGCCTCCTGTGTCTGGCAGCCTCTTCCTCCTACTTCGTGCTGTGGCTCCTGCTCCAGATATTCACTCTATGTGTGAATTTCTAGATCCTTCCTCTCTGGTCAGTTTTTTTCAGTGTCTGTTGCTGTACCATTTCCTTGAATGATGCTGACACAAATATCTCCATCTCCTTCCGGCCAAGTCTCTTTCAATGAGTTCAAGTTTCTCTTCATATTGACTCCTAGATCCTGATCTCTAGCCATAATTTTTCTTACATTCTAAATATGTTTTCTCAACTGCAATTTGTTCCACCCTGAAGAGTTTTTGGTCATTTCAATATTAAGTCAACGATAAAGGCATTCCTTCCACATGTATGAATTCATAACACATTCTATTCTGTAGCTTTGAGCAAGTTAATTAAACTTTCCCCTTGGTTTCCTCATCTCCAGCTGTTTAATTTGAGGAAACATAAAAATCCTCAGAATCTGGCCATTTTTAAAGGTTCATTCACATATTTCTCCCTCGGGCTCATTGGTCTCCAGTCTTCCATTCTTTGTTTCATATCAGTTTTCTGCAGAAGGAACAGGGTTTGGAAAGAGTAAAGACCAGATCTAGAGAGAAATTGATAATATCTACATTTTCAGTTGGCTAAGACTTTCAGTTTAAGTATTTTACTATATCTCATTTTAAATAGGAATATATAACACAGCTAAAGCAGAATCCTGATTTGAAGTTCAAAGACTTCATTTTGACCAGAACCCTCATAAAACAGCTTCAGGTATAATATGTTCCTTTATGTTAAACACGTTTTTTCCCAACTTATATGTGATAAGAAATAAGGAAATAGAATAAATAAGAAATGGAGATATTGATAGCCTGTTCCCAAGGAATTTGCAATAATAGATGTAGGTGAAATACTACAGTTTTCCTGGAAGAAATGACTTGACTGTTAAACAGTCAAAGAAACTTTAAGAAATAAAATTTTAGTTCATAAGTCAAATTGAAAACTCACATTTATTTCTTCATTTATTTGAAAACATTTGTTAAATAATTACTATGTTTCAAGAAGATAGATCATTTATAATTGACAAGTTCAAATTTTAGGGAAACACTTATTAAATGCTTTATTAAAAGACTAGTATTGAAAACTGCTGTACAGAATGCTAAATTATCTCCCCGTATGCTCTTATTTGAGACATAAAGAAAATCACAGGCTAAAAAGAACAGCTGAATAGAAACTAAGACTGTCCTCCTTAGGGTACCAGGTACATACAAAGGATTAAACATCACACATTTGACTAAGGATGAACTGATTATTAACTCATGCTTAGCTTATGATCTGAAACAAAAGAATTCAATAGCAATCATGAGACCATTAGGATGCATCAATAAGAATTTATTCTGAAAAACAAGAAGTCTAAAACTAAAAGTTTGTGTTCTCAGTCCAAAGAAGGGCAAATAAAGGTGAGAGATAAAATGTTGGATAATATCTTGAGGAAAGGAAAGAATAAATGTATAATTATAAAAGGAAATCTACAACTGAGGATTCAAAACTCTATTAAAACTGGCTTAGAGAAAATTGAATGATATTAAAGACGTACTTAAGATATCAACTCGGAATTCAGATAAAAGACCAATAGAGACAACAAATAACAAAGAGAATAAAAATTCAACAAAAGTACATTTGAGTTTTCTTAAGAAGAAAATGGAAGTAATGGCTTAGAAATAATAATTGAAGAAATAATAGAGGAATGTTTTCCTGAGATGAAGAAAAATCAGGAATCACATAATGAAAAACCTCACTATACACCTAGAAACCAAAACTATCCCAGACCTCTATGGCAGACTGCAGTCACCAGCTCTTGCTTCAGACATACAGCCCTGGAGTGCAGTGGCACATGGCAGTAAGGGCATTTTCCTTATGCCTCTGCAGAGCCACTGGTGCAGCTCTGTCATCTCAACTGGGGTCATTTACATGTTTGGGAGTCAGCTGGGAGGTGGCTGATCTAGGAGGGGCTTAGCAGGGTGGCTCTGCTTCAAGCCTCCAGTGTGCTTCATATTTTGTTCTGGGCAGCTTCTGGGACTGCTGATCTCATGGCAATATCTAAGACACAAAGGCCAAGTCCAAATATACAAGTGCACATCAAAGCCCACTTGTATCACACCTCCTAACCTTCCACCCACCAAAACAAATCACATGGCTGAGCTACTTCAAAGAAATTTTGTAAGCAAATTAAGTTTATCTAGAGAAGTCAAAAAGACTGTCGTTTCTTGTAGGAGCTCGAATTCTAAATAAATTAATCAGTAGCAACTAGAACTGAATGACTATGCTCCTCTTTGCTGTAATGAACAATGTGTATTCATCTACTAATGCATTTATTTAATAACTCTATCAAGTTAATTTTTATGCATTTCTAGTATAATCCTATTTTTAACTTAAAATAACCTATAAAGCACTTACAAAAAATATAGTTCAAATTCTGTCCTTAATAAATGAGAGGAAGAAACTTTAGTTTTGTTGTCTTTTTTATTCTAATATCATTTCTCCTTTTCTTAGTGATTCATTTATTTCTAAATATAAAAGTATGCAGTTTTACCTTAGTGAGACTTAGAATTATATCACTATGATTCATCACTCATTTCTAGAAGATAGTCAATTTTGGTTAAATTACTCCCAAAGTAATAAGCCTAAAGGCTTCTTTTTTGGCTTTCACAAAATCTAAAGAGAGCCGACCTGCTAATGAAATACAATTATATAATAATTCCTGAGGCTCTTATGAACGTTTCCAATAAATCAAATTCAACGGCATTACAAAATGAAAAGTGCTATTGGAAGAAAGAATGTTAAGAATTCCAAATGTGAGATTGTATGTGTGTATATGTGTGTGTGTGTGAGTGTGTGTGTGTGTGTTTTATTTATAACTTCACATATTTTTAAAAGTAATAACTTATGAGAAGTGTGAGAAGTGTGGATCAGAAGAGGTGATGCAGAAAGATAGACACTTCGTGCACTGTTCGTGGAAGTATCTGATGTGCAGCTTTCTGTAGAGAAACATGAAAATGTTTAGTAAAATTAAGTATGAATTGTTTTTTCTTCATGGAGTCACAAATTTAAAAAGACATGCAGGCGAGGAAGGGTTAGGTTTTATTGATCAGAAATAAAATGCATGATATCAAATGAGCAAAAATTATTACAATAAAAAATAAAGATATTATTCCCAAAATCTCTAGTTGCTATAGCCACTCTTTATGTATACAGCACATAGTAGTAAAAAATGTTTGCAAATGAAATAAATAACATTTAAGACCAAAGAGAAGTCTTCTTATGAACTGAATTGGTGGCAGTATTAAAGGTGATAATAAAATTGCATGTGGATAGTATTTTTTTAATAAATTCATTTATTTTAATTAGTTTCAAGTATACAGCATATTGGTTAGACATTTATATAGTTTATAAAATGATTCCCCTAATTGCTCCTTCTCCCCTCTGGCCCTCCACCTGGCCATTACATTAATGCTAACTGCATTCCCTATGCTGTGCTCCCCATCCCCATGACCATCTATCAACTACTAATTTGTACTTCTTTAACCCTTCATCCCATTCTCCCAGCCCCTCAACGCCCCCTCTCCTCTGTCCATCTGTATTTGTGAGTCTGATTTTGATTAGTTTGTCCTTTTTGTTCCTTAGATTCTGCATCTAAGTGAAATCATATGGTATTTATCTTTCTCTGTCTGACTTATTTCACTCAGCATAAGCACCTCCAGGTCCATCGATGTCATTGTAAATGGTAGGATTCTATTGTATGTATGAATCATAATTTCTTTATCCAGTTGTCTGTTGGTGGGCATTTTGGTTGCTTCCATATCTTGGCTATTGTAAATTGCGCTGCCATGAACGTAAGGGTGCATAGATCTTTACGAATTCTTGTTTTAGTTTTCTTTGGATGGATACCCAGAAGTGCAGTTGCTGGGTCAAAAGGTAGATCCATTTTTAATTTTTTTTTTAATTACTTAACCTGAATGGACAGGAGTAGCTTGAACATGATATATTGTGGTCAAGATCAAAATTTTTATTGATCTACATTGCCTCACCTGTTCTGCTAGATACTTTGAAATAGAATTGCAAGTTCAGATTCTCATGTGGCTCAAACTGATACCAGAGTTAAGTGAAGTCCTGTTGGAGCTACAGCAAGAACGCAGTCCCTTCTCAAAAGTGCAGCTACTACTTCATTTCCACAAAAGAAGGTACCAGTGCGTCAGGTTTCGAGTTTCTCGAGAAAAGATAGAAAGAAAAATGCTTGTGTGAATCTCCTGATTTTTATATTTGTTTGGTTTTATCTCCAGAATTTAGGAGTACAGAGTTAAATTAATAATATCACTCAGTATATGATACACAGTTATAATAGATTCTGTAAATCCCAGGTCTTGTTTTATGTTTCATTTTTATATTTTACTATATTTCATTTTTAGTCTAGTATAATTCTTTAATTTTATTACTCCCTTTGCTCTTACTCTGGGCATATATTCCTTTCCATGCCTTACGTACTTCCCTAATGTTTTGATATATGGCCATGGTGTGCATTATTATAAAATATAGGCATATTTACAAAGCATGTAACATAGTTTTAGTGTATTTTTTTTAAATTATTTTAAGTGGTATCGAACTATTGATAATTTAGCATTTTAAACTTAATATTCTATTTTTAATCCATATTAGTTCTCCTTTGAAGCACTTTCTGTTTTAGTCACTATATCTCTATTGGTAGTGTTATGGGTTAAATTGTGAGCCCCAGATGAAGATATATTAAAGTCCTAACCCTCAGTACCTCAGAATATGACCTCATTTGGACTGAGAGTTGTTGCAAATTTAACCAAGTTAAGATGAGATCAGTATGTGGGCTGTAATCCAATGTTTGATAACCTTATAAAAAGGGGAAATTTTGACAAAGACAGATAAGCACATGTGAAAAGATTTGGGTGATGCTGCTAATGAAGACCAAAATGCCACTGGTCACCTGCAACCACCTGAGACCGGAAGAGGGGCATGGGGCCGACTCTCCCTCAGTCTTCAGAAGGAGTCAACGCTGCTGACACCTTGATTTCAGACTCTGGCCTCCAGAACTGTGAGATAGTAAACTTCTGTTAATTAAGCCACTCACTTTGTGATACTTTGTTATGTACTGCAGCTAAAGTGCCCTAGCAAACTATTTCAGGTAGCCATTTAGATTGTCTACGATTCCACTGTGATAAATAAAGCTTTGATAAATATATTTATGTCTGTCCCTCCAGGAATATACGATAGTTTTTCCAAGTTTTATGTCACAGGGTAGCTCCGTCATATGGTGTAGACACAATTAATTTCACTGGTACTGCCAGATTTCCCTCTACTATAGTGCAATAAAAGTGTTCATTGCTCAGCTTCTAAAGCAGGTTTATGGTTGTCAGACTTTGTCATGTGCTCTTAATCTGTACCACATTTTCCCCTTTCTGAGAATTATCTATTCAAATATTGAGTCTTTTTCTAACTGAAGAGTAGGATGCTTCTTTTCTTTAAATATTCAGAAACTGCATTATAAATACTTTCTCCCACTCTTTTGCTCTTTTAATTTTTTTATGTTGGATTTGATGAGAGGAAAATTTTATGAATAATTTCCTTTGGAAAAAATGCATTAATCTTTTCCTTTATAACTTATGCATAAAAATAGATGGTTTAAAATTTTTCTCCCTCTAAACTTTTCTACTCTAAAATTTATCATAGAGCTAACCACTTCAAGTTTGCTTCAGAATTTTTAAGGTTTGCTTTACACATTAAGGTTTCTAATTCACATGGAATTGATTTTTCTGGATGGCATGAGATAAGGTCAACTTTTGGTTCCACACGTTTCAGAAATATTTATTGCCTGATGCATTCTTTCTCACTGGTGTGCAATGCCAGCTCTGCCATGCATCATACTTCCATGTATTCACATTTCTATTTCTAGTCTCTTGTTTCTATTCATTCATGTTTTTCTATCCTTGAACCAATGTCACATAGCCCTAAGTAGATTTGATCCACAATAGTATATAGTAGAACAATTTTTTTTTAGTATTCCATATCAATTTAGAAAGCAGTTTAAATTCCTATAGGAATCCTGACTGGAATTGTAGTGAATTATAGATTTATTTTAGAGGAACCAATATCATTGATTAACCATAAAATTTATTATCCAAACAAGGACATGATGAAGAATGCCAAAAATTTTGTTCTTGCCCCAAAATCTTTACATGAATTTTTAAACTACTTTTCAAAAACTATTTGAAACATAAAATCATTTCTGAAACATAAAAATAACATATATCATTTACTTTAAAACATTTAACAACCATTTTATATTGATAATTTGAGCATTAACCTATAATGTAAACAAACTATATTTTTAAAATATTTTGAACAAATAAATATAAAAACTTTTATGTTATTTTTGAAGAATTTGTGCACAATGTCTTAGAAAGTTGGAAAGTTTTTACAAGATAAACACACTGGGTATTTAGGCAAAGTGACACTTATCTTAAGTAATCCTCTGGTAGATGTATACTTTGTAATCAACGATCACTCTGCATGTGTGATTATGGCTTTTTAAAATTCTTAGTAAAATCTAAAAAGTAACACAACTTTTCTACTTCTTATGTGCTAAGAAACTTAAAATTCTATGTTGATACATTTCATGCATCTGTTAATTAACCAGTGAGATGATTTACTATTTTCATTAGTCCAAGATGCATTTTAGTATCCCTGTTAATGTTCTGTTGTTTATTTTTAATTGAAGAAGTGCTCATGTGGGCAAAAGAAGAGATCATTTATATTACATAATCTACCTCATTTTTAAAGCATTTATTTTCTTTATGATAAAAATATTTTTGATATATAGAGCAATAATTTTTCTTACCAAAATTGATTCATACGCATGGAATAATTACCAAGCCTGCAGCTTTTGGGGGTAATACCACTCACTATTGAAGATTCTCACAGAGTATCTAATTGATAAATATGAAATCCCACAGAATTTTACCTCAACCTAAGGGACTTGCTTTTATGGTAAAAGAATTGCAACAAAAAGACAGATAGTAAGGATCTATTTATATATAATATCAACCAGAACCTGTTTGCATGTGTACATAAAAGATAGGTTTCTTAAAATCAGAGTTATGGTATCAATTTAGGGATAAAATCTATATTAATCAGCCTTCTTCAGAGAAACAGAACCAATAGGATGTGTGTGTGTGTGTGTGTGTGTGTGTGTGTGTGTGTGTGTGTGTATATATATACAGATGGATGGATAGATGATAGATGATAGATAGATAGATAGATAGATAGATAGATAGATAGATAGATAGATAGATGACAGATAGATAGATGATAGATAGAGAGAGACACAAATAATAGAGATATAGACAGATAAATAAGAGGGGATTTATTAGAGGAATTGGCTCACACAATTACAAAGGTTAAGATGTGCCTCAAACTGCCACCTGCAAGTGGAAAACCAGGAAAGCCTGTGGTATAATTCAGTCCAGATGCAAAGGCCTGAGAACCAAGGAGTCGGCGGTGGAGTTCTAATGCCTGAGTACCAGGAGCTCTGATGTCCAGTGTCTGAGAGCAGAAGAGGGATGAACCGGCTCAAGACGAGGGAGGGAGAATTTGCCTTTCCTCTGCCTTTTTGTTCTACTCAGGCCCTCAGTGAGTTGGATGATGTCTGCTCACATTGGTAAGGGCAATCTACTGATTCAGCTGCTAATCTCTCCTAGAAATACCATCACAGGTGCATCCAGAAATAATGTTTTGCCAACTACCTGAGCATCCCTTAGCCCACTGAAATTGACACATAAAAGCAAGATTTGTGCGTTATCCCCCAAGATGCATTTTTATACTTTGAATGAATTGCCATGGTAGGGTGCTTTGACCCCATTTACTAGAGTACATACATGAGAGAAGGGATATACAAATGAACAATGACCAGACCGTTTATAAAAATAGACTGACCCACAATCTGCAGCAACCAACCCAGGAAGCCAAATAACAATCTGCATAACAATCAGCCCCAAACAATCAAGATGTAATAACTATCTGATTCCCTACATTGTGCTTCCCTTCCAACTTAGGACCAACCAGAGAAAACCAAGTATGCTCCCCAAACCAACCCCATAGGGTTCTAGTTAGCTTGCCTTCCACTACCTCTAATCAGAACATAGCTGAAGCATTTTCTTTCTCTACTGTAAAGCTTTTCTTCTTCTCTGTCTGCCTTTGAGTATTGGCTTATTTATATTTGGAGAGTCTTTGTTTATTTCCACATGGTCTAGGAACCAAAGGATAGAAGGATGAATGGCTTCTTTCCTATAACTTCTTGTGACCCCCTTCAGGAAATTGTTTCCTGTCTCAACACCTTTAGACTCTCAGTCTTAGTGGTCTCAGTCCCTAGGGATAAGATATTTATACCTGGTAGTAGCTATGTTGTTACATGATTACTTTGGACTCCATTCATCTTGGTTTTTTTTGCCAATGAACTGTAGGCAAAGAAAGGAGCTAATACAGTAGGAGTAGTTCACCTTTATTAGCATGAAAAGAGAGGTGCAATCATATAGTGGAGAGTAGGAAGCTTGTCTAGAACCCATTATTTACTAGATTCCTGGTGCCAGTTTTCTGCCTGGTGATAGCCAGAATGAGCAAATGCAAGCAGCCGTAATGTGACAGGCATGGTAATCAGTATATTCAGACCCATCATGAAGAGTTGTCTAAGCCGCTGGACTAGCAGAACTGTTGGATGGGGGTGAGGGGCATCTAGTGTGGTGGGGAGTCAAGAATATTAACTATAGTTTCAGGCCAAATGCTGAAGTGGAGAATGTTGCTTGTGCCACTAACCTTTATTGGAAGTCTAAGGAAATGTGAGAAGCTGCCATTTGAAAAGCAGTTTTAGGAGATAGTGAACTGAGTGGGGGCACCAGTAGTTCTGAGTGATGCACGGGGGGCTCTAATTGAGGGACTCACTCTCGTTCTCTTACATGCTAATGCTATTTACTGTACGGGCCTATGTTTCTCAGCCTGTGTGCCGTGTTACTTAGCTAGGGCTACCGTAAGCAGACATCACAGAGTTGGTGGCTTAAACAGCAGAGATTTGTTTTCTCTCAGTTCTAGAGACTGAACGTCTAAGATCAAGGTGTCAGCAGGATCGGTTCCTGCTGAGGTCTCTCTCTTTGGCTTACAGATGCTGCCTTCTCGTTCTGGCTTCCCATGGTTTTTATGACGTGTGCATATTCCTAGTGTCTCTTTTCTTCTTACAAGGATACTAGTCATGTTGAATCCAGGCCCACTCTTATGACTTCATTTAACTTCAGTTACCTTTTTAAAGGTCCTATGTCCTACTAGTCACCTTGGGGGGTAGGGTTTCAACATACAAATTTTAGGGGACACAGTTTGGTCCATGATAGCATGTTTGGGCCAAACATATGAGGCGGAATGAGCCAATGGGTTGGTGTCTCCAGGAGAAGCCCTCATCCGGTGAGACAAGTTTTTTCCCTGTTGCACGAAATATGTGACATCTATTCCACACACTCTCCTAGAAATCAGCAGGAGGATGAGACCTAGGTTGACTGGAACAGTAACTTTACCGAGGAACACTGAATTCTTTTCTTCCCCTTCATAGTCATATATGAACCTCCCACATAAACGCAATAATCTCCCACATAAACTATTTGCATTTAAATTATTTTCTTAGGATCTGCTTCTCAGATAACCCCACCGAGGACAAAATATAACAAAGATACCTGTGTGAATTAAAGTAGCACTAACTACTGTAATAGACGATGCCCCGTATCTCAGTGACATAACAAGTAAGTTTATTTCTTACTCGTGGAAGACTAACTGGCATAAAGGATGGGCATCAACTCAAGCATTTAAAGAAGCTAGGGTGATGGAGGCCAGAAAAATATTCAATGTGTGGCTTTCCAAGGTGATTTTTATTATCTAGACATGGAAGTAGCCAGAATTTTGTCACATGGGCATACCTAACTGCAAATGCAGCCGGGAAGCGAATTCTAGCTGTGTGCCCAGGAAGAAAGAATTGGATAAACAATCAACTAGACTCTGCCATGGACAGTCCTAATCACCACATACTTGTTTTTTTCCTTATTCTGATAAAATACAGCTACCTACTTCCTAAGAAAAAAGCCTCAGCTCCATCTCCCGAGGTGTATGGGACCGGGGTTCTCACACAAGGCACTATCCTTCCTTCGTGTCCAGATATGACTCATGTTATGACAGTCTAGAAAATAAAAACGAGAACATCGCCCCACTGCTTCCCTCTCATATACCCAATAAGAACAAATAAGCAATAAAAACTCACGATCAAAGAAAAAGCAATGGAAACACACAGTATTCTCAAGACACAGTAATTAGGAAACCCTGTGGCCCGTTCTGAAGCTTTTGTACTCTGACAGAAGCCAAGTTCATTATTCCATTTCTGCTCTCTAAGAGGAATATGACCCCATGCCCATTGTTTTTTAGGAAATCTCATGTCCATTGACTTCCGAATCCACCTTCTATACGTTTCTTTGTTTCCGTTTTCCTCCACTGACACATCAGAAGTCGGTCGGGTGACTTTTCCCTGCTCGTGAGCTATGCGGATTTCATGGCCTACTTCCTATTGCTAGGTATTTGACAGTCTAGAGCTCATTTTAGAACTTGAATAGTTAAAGCCTTTTTAAAATTGGTCTCATGTCTTCAGTTGTTTAACAAGCTTCTTATGTGTATCTTTTCAATCAATTTCATTTGCAAAAAGCACACTTAAAGGTGTTTTGTTTTGTCTTCCCTAGAAGTAATTATCAAGCCCAAATTGGTGTTTTCCACCTCGCTCTATTTCATTCCCTTTAACTTCATAGCATCAGTCTTGAGAACTTCAAGCTTGGGTGGAAAGATCTTTGTCACTCAAAGCAATTTCAATCTTATTTCCTACCGTTTGTGGTTTTCCCAACTCTTTGAAGCCCCATATTTCTAGAACCACTCTATTCCCATTCTTTCTGCTTATGCTAGTCAATTGTTACTTTAGCCCACCTTTTTCCTTATATTTCTTGTTACACTCAGCTAATATCCTCCCCCAAATCTGATTTATATCTCATTTCCATCTGTTCCTCTACAATTCTAGATTTAATAGGTATTATGAGTTGAATTGTGTTTCCACAAAATTCATATGCTGCAGGATAAACCTCCAGTACCTCAGAATGTGACCTCACTTGGAAATAGGGTCATTGCATATGCCATTAGTTAAGGTGAGGGCTTA
>NW_011888859.1:2544409-2549710 GCF_000151845.1 Pteropus vampyrus | reverse complement strand
CTATAATTAATACAATATAAATTGTAATAAGGTTTGAAAAAATAGAGAAATAAAACAAAATAGTGCCTCCAGATATAGACCTGCATGTATGTGATAAATCATTTTTTATAAAAATGACATGGTAATTCAATAAGGATAGAAAGACTTTTCAATAAATATTACTAGAAAAAGTGAATATTGAAATGAGAAAAAATCTTAACATTTACTTATGTAAATCTACATACATGAAAATTATTGCAAGACAGAGCATAAGCTTAAATGCATAAGCTGAAACAATAAAGTTTTTGAAAGAAAAAAAAAACAGGAGGACAAAAACTCTGTCTCACCCTGATCACTTCCTGCCCCCTCCTCATTCTCTCTTTCTCTCCCTATATCAGCCCTGCTTTTAAGACCTCTAATTAATTCAGTCAGGCTCACCTGACTAAATTGTTTTCCAGAATAATCCTCCTTACTTACATCTGCAAAATATCTTCACAGTGATACTGAGTGTTTGATTGAAAAACTAAAAACCATCACCTAGAGAAATCAACATATCAAAACACCTATTTTAAAAAAAAGAAATTCACAAAACAAATTTCATCAACATTAAATTTTGCTCATTGAAAATCATAGTTTAAAAAAATGAAAAGTTAATCCACGTTCAGAGAAAATATAATTGCTATACTTAAATCTAACTAAGGATTCGTATTGAGCATATATAAAGAATTCCTACAAATATGAAAGACAAAATTCAATATAAATGGGCAAAAACTTTAATAGAGAATTTTTTTTTTTGGTAAGATATAAAAATGCCCAATAAGCACATCTTTATTCATCAGGTAACTGCAAATGAAAACAAAACAAAATATTTTTTCACACACTAGAATAGCTAACCTTAGACTGACAGTACCCGGATCGGAGGGTATGGAGCAATCAATATTGCTGGTGCAAGTGAAAAACGGGACAATCACTTTGGAATATTCTTTGGTAGTTTCTAGTAAAATGAAAGGTATGCGTACCCTGACCCAACAATTCTATATTAGGCATTTACCCAGGAAAGCAAACATATATATCTACATAAAGTCTTATAAATGAATGGTACTGGTTTTGTCATTAAATTAATAGCATCATGAGATTTTTAAGCTTGTTCTTTTGAATAATTTTTAAAAATTGTTTATAAATCTGCTACATTTTCATAATAGAAAAAGTCACTTAAATTCCAATCCCTGGACATCAGGATTGTCATATTTTGTTTACGCTTCTGCTAAAGACACGTACATGATTCTATAAACATGAGGATTTAAAACAAACAAAATAAACTACTACTTATTATAAAGCAAAATACAACATAGAAGTTTTATGAATTAAGAAGTGATTGATTTGCTGATAGATAAATCTACATGACTCAGAACATATTGCACACATTGTAATTTATCATAGAATTATCTAAAGGCTCAAAAGGTTAAACTTTTCATTTTGTCTCCTCCAATGTCTCCTTGCCCTCCTGCATTTATGGAGCCCACACTTTAGACAAAACACACTGTCATTTTGAGAAAGTTTATCAACTTTCTCCTCACAGAACTGAGAACGAAAGCCAAGAAAGCTAGTGTTTTACCAAGACTGAATGACTCAAATAAAGAGGGACAGAAACTGAATTCAAACCTGAGAAATCTGCATATAGATGGGAATAGAGGAATGAGAGAGTGTGGCATTTTTGCAAAAATTATGAGAGGGTCACATTACCAAGCTTTAGAGCAGGTGGTTACACAGTAGTCAATGTAAGATCATCTTCATAGGCAAAACTTCCAAAACTGCCAGAAAAAATATTTCTCATGTATTTTAAATGCTCTAGACTCAAGAGCATTAACACAGACCTTAAAAAAATGTTACACACACACACACACACACACACACACACACACACACACACACATCACAGACCAATTAAAAATAATGCAAAATTCTAAATAACATATTGGCAAACAGAATCTAGTGTTTGTTCAAAGTATAATACAAAAAGATGAAATGAGGTTTTTCCCCTGGAGTGTATTAATAGTAAATGTATTTTTGAAAGAACATAAAAATAGATGTCTGAATGCTATTTATTTAAAATTTAAGATATATTCCCGATGAACCAAAAAGTATAAAAAAATGATGCTATTACTGAAACCAACAGAAGTACACAATTTCACACACACACACACACACACACACACACACACACACACACACACACCCATAGGCCAGAAATAATAAAAGCATGAGTGTGTAGGCATGGTGACGGGCATCCAGTCTGGAATCAGAATGTTTGGGGGTAATTCCTGCTTCTCACATTTTGAATGTGACCTTGGACTAGCTGTGTAACTCTCTGTGCCTCAAGCTTTCATATATAAAATGGGAGTAAAAATAGTACATACCTTATAGGATTGTCATGAACATTAAATGAGTTGATATATGTTAAACAGACAAGTGTCTAGCTCTCAGTAAACCCTATATTAAAATCTATTATTATTGTTATTATCCTTATTATTGCTTATATCAAATTGAAAGAAAGTATCAAGAACACATGTAACTCCTCTTCTAGAGTTTGTCATTGATTTCATTAAAAATAAATTGAGGAAACTAGGAGTATTCCAGTGTGTGTGTGTGAGTGTGTGTGTGTGTGTGTGTGTATCACATCTTTTTTATCCATTCATCCATCAATGGGCAGTTAGATTGTTTCCACATCTTATCTTAGCTACTGTAAATCATGATGTAATAAACATAAGGAGATATATATATATATATTTTGAATTAGTGCTTTTGTATTCTTTGAATAAATACCCGGAAGTGGAATAGTTGGGTTATATGTCAGTTCTATTCTTAATTTTTTTGAGGAATCTCCATACAGTTTCCATAGTGGCCGCACCAGTTTATATTCCCACCGACAGTGTACGAGGGTGCCCTTTTCTCCACAACTTTGCCAGCATTTGTTATATCTTGTCTTTTTGATAACTCAGCCACAAAAAGAAGGAAATCTTGCTGTTTGTGACAACACGATGGATCTTGAGGGTATCATGCTATGTGAATGAAGTCAGATCGAGAAAGACAAATACTATATGATGCCACTTATATGTAGACTATAACAAAACAAATGAGCAAACAAAACAAAACAAAAACAAATGCATAGAAGCAGAGAACAGACTGGTGGTTACCAGAAGGGTAGTGGGAGGGGCGGAGGTTGAAAGTGGGGGGAAGAGATCAATCGTATGGTGATGAATGGAAACTAGACTATTTTTTTTAACCACACACACAAAAAATAAATAAATTGAGGAAAATGACATTACTCAGATTAGTTCCTCTTTTGAGTAAACACAGATAGAAACTGACAAAGCCAGCAATCTTTTTTCCGAACCCCAGATTAATCAGCTCCCGAGAAGGTGACTAGAATAGCTTGACAAGTCTGACTATTTTTCCTATCTGAAAATAAATCTAAGCATTCCATAAACACGTAATATTCAACAGCAGAGAGAAAGATGTTAAAATAGTAATACAAAGTCCTGTCTGGATAGGGGGAAAGAGGGAAACCACATAAAGTACAAAATATTTTGTTTCTTAGCAACAAATCTTAGTAGCTATGCCATTTTCACCTTGTACTCTGAGACCCTGAAACAAAGCTCAGTTTTCCCCAATCCTGGGAATGTCCCAAATTAGGAACTGTTCTCAGTGCCAGAGTTAGCACACTAAAACCAAAAGACAAAAATCTCAGCCTTCAGAAGACATGTTCCGCTGTAGGTGACAAAAAATTTAAATACAGAGAATGCTATATGAATCCTAAGGATAAAAACAGAGGAGGAATGGTGGCAAGGGTTGGGTTTGGGTGTGCTGCAGTTGTGGAAAGGATCACAAGCAAGGAATCTCTGTCAAACAAGATTTGAATAATGACCAGAAAGAAAGGAAAGGAAAAGGTATAGGAGAGGGTATCGATGGGGAAGAATTTATAGACTGGAAAAACAGCCAGAGACCCTGAGGCGGGGGGTGTGCAATGGGTCCAATGAGGGAGCAGCCTGGCTGGAACAAAGTGGGGCCCAGAGAAAATGATGGGTGCGAGGTCAGAGGTGAGGTGGGCCGGACCGGGGTGAGCTAGAGGACTGTGAGAAATTTGCAACATTCTATGCTTTAGGCATGATCTTATTTGTTTTGAAAAGTTCACTCTTGCTGTTTTAATTTCAAGTAAGGTAAAATCAAAATGATTTCTTAATCCATCAGACGGTGGTGGATATTGTTTTTCAACAGAAGGCATCGATTATTCGTGTGGAGGTGTTTCATTGCCTTTCTTCGTGGGGTAAAGAGATAGATTTTTTGAAATTTCACATTACCTAACTCGTAGGAGAAGTGTCTGATCCTAAATTAACTACAATTTGTAGGGATGGGCAAAAAAAAAAAAAAAAAAAAAGTCACTTTTAATTTAAAAAACCAATCCAGTGAATATGTCCCATCAGAAAGGGAATCCAGGCCTCAGTGAGAGCAGAGAGGTGTTAGCCCAAACTCGTGATTACCTGCCTTCCAGTTACCTGCCTTCCGTACTCATGAAGAGGAAAAAAGAATTCAACGTCCTCATAGAGTAAACCATGTGTAGCTGAGTTTTCGTTACTCACAGTGGTAAACACTCCTAACGGAACTTTGACCACGTACATTTAATTGTTTTAATTAAAAGTGTAAATATTAAAGTGAAAAGTATAAGCTCAATAATCTGGAAAGTCCTGCTTATAGAAAGTTTACAGCCTACAGACGAAGCTCCAAAGCATCATTTTCTGTTACGTAGAGCCAGAAGGGACCACAGAAGTCTCAGTAGAAAAGCTCATTTTAAGAATTAGAAATGGTTCATAGAAAATAGAAAGGTTTTTTGGATGGGTTAGGTCTAGTGATACCAGCTTGAGAAAAGTAATCTCACTTAATAGTATTCACTGCTAAAGAGAAGACATGTGATTTTTCATGAACAATGTGTGCGAGGTTTGCATTCCTCTTCAGTGTCTTACCTGCCCGATCAGAACACTAGCTATATGAAAACACACCATAGTACATTAACTTGGAAGAAAAAAAACACCCTGCAATTATAGTCTAGAAGAAACAGAGATACAAAGAGAAGGTAGCATTACTGTCATTAAAAACAATAAATTAGAGGTGAAGAAGTGATTTCTGGGGAGAAAATGAGTTCTGAATAATTTAGTTTCTTCCGTCCCTGAGTGTCTCCTTAAAGAATAGTTGATGATTTAGCACATATTATTTAGATATCGTCAAATGTTCATGTTCATATATTCTTCTCCTTGGGACTTTGGAACA
>NW_011888859.1:2542332-2544359 GCF_000151845.1 Pteropus vampyrus | reverse complement strand
ATGAAAACACACCATAGTACATTAACTTGGAAGAAAAAAAACACCCTGCAATTATAGTCTAGAAGAAACAGAGATACAAAGAGAAGGTAGCATTACTGTCATTAAAAACAATAAATTAGAGGTGAAGAAGTGATTTCTGGGGAGAAAATGAGTTCTGAATAATTTAGTTTCTTCTGTCCCTGAGTGTCTCCTTAAAGAATAGTTGATGATTTAGCACATATTATTTAGATATCGTCAAATGTTCATGTTCATATATTCTTCTCCTTGGGACTTTGGAACATGTAGAAAATTCTTTTAACTTAAATATACTCTCTAAAAGCGAAACTTCCAGCATAGAAACTCCAGACCTCATGGGGAGATGTTAGGATTTCACATATTTTCCAGTTTTCTCAAATAATACCAAAGAGGTGGCTAAATATTCCAAACCATAAGAACTGAGCTTCAGGGAAAATAGTGGAAGAATGAGCTGAAGGAACTTGCAACTCCTCAGTTCAAAGACGGCTGTAAAGATGCAGCGTCACTTAAAAAAACACAACCAGGAAAGAGAAACCGCCTACTTCACATTAAATCTGAAATGCTTTTGGACTCAGAAACCCATTATAGTGCCTGTCAACTTTAATGGAATGCTTTCGCACAGAGTTTTCAGCTCTTTAAAATGTTGATAGTCAAGGTTCTGGGGTGGGGGATGGGAAGGTGGAGGTGGAGGAGGGGGTCTAAGTCAAATCCAACAGCGTCATCTGTAACCTTGAACAAAATAATATGTCCTCCTGCTATCGTTCTTTTGTTTAAAATAACTTTTTTTCCCCTATGAATCACTTACTTTTGTACTTGACAAGGTCTAAATGCCTGCTTTCTGCTTTGGGATTGATATTTGAATTCCCCGTTCACTTGGAACCCGTAAATTGTCTCAGACATACTTCCAGTGTCCTTGTTTCATTGTCTTGCAGAGGGAACGACTCACACACAATAGCTGATAACAGTTAATTGAACAATATTTGAAATGTTCTTTATCTCAAAGGGGAGCAGAGCGCTTAGCAAAGAGCAATGTGCAAATAGATGCCTCATCTTTGAAAACGAGCACCTTCTGCAACATGTCACTATCGGTCATATCAGGAAAAAAAAATAGCCTCCTTGTCTTATCACAGGCATGGCGAAAACATGAAAGTTTAAAACTCATAAACTTCTGAAAGCAGAAATTTAAAATTCATATTAAATTTTTCAAGCACTTTATGTAATTAGTGGCCATTCATATTGTTCTACTTATTCATATTGCTCTACTTATTTTGTGACTCACAACTTTAGTAGTTCTCAGAGAATCTCAGCTTCGTGTACGTACTGATAATTGTCAGCACGTGCGTATCTAAGTGCCGATTATAGGAAGAGTCTAACAGCACCTTGGGGATTTGTGCGAGGATGGAGGCTGACTGCATGCTTTAGCTCAATGGGGTGGCTGGACCCTGCATACCACTTGCTGTGGAAGGGTGCAGGTCTGAGAAGCAGAGATCTGGGCTTTGTCAGGGCTGCTGTGTGGCATCTCAGAGGATGCCCTGAATGTCCAAAAGTGACCATGGAAATTATGCAATGTGGAGACAGAGGGTCTGGCCCAGGAAAGCTAGAAACTCACCTGCAACGTCATTTATCTCTTGGGGCTTCCTGATACTCTTTTTCAAAATTATAGATGTGCTTTTGGTGAGCTTTAAAGAAACTTCGAACTATAGAATTCCATGTTTTAAAGAATTTACTCTTAGATGTTCAGTCTCTGAGTCCTCAAATAAACCATGCTCTCTCACCAAAAGGCCTGCTCCACAGGTCTGGGAGGAAATATTCACTCTCTTTTGGAAAAATATCTACTCTCTTATGGAAACCTACACTGCTTTTAAACTTTATTTTTAACACCACATCATACCCTCAGGAATGTCTTCACTGACCATGATCCCAACACTATCGGCCCTCTCCATACCCAAAAACAAATGAAACAAAAAAGAAACACAAAAAACCCATATCCTAATTCCAAAGCCTCTTCTGCT
>NW_011888859.1:2529688-2542282 GCF_000151845.1 Pteropus vampyrus | reverse complement strand
CAGCTTCGTGTACGTACTGATAATTGTCAGCACGTGCGTATCTAAGTGCCGATTATAGGAAGAGTCTAACAGCACCTTGGGGATTTGTGCGAGGATGGAGGCTGACTGCGTGCTTTAGCTCAATGGGGTGGCTGGACCCTGCATACCACTTGCTGTGGAAGGGTGCAGGTCTGAGAAGCAGAGATCTGGGCTTTGTCAGGGCTGCTGTGTGGCATCTCAGAGGATGCCCTGCATGTCCAAAAGTGACCATGGAAATTATGCAATGTGGAGACAGAGGGTCTGGCCCAGGAAAGCTAGAAACTCACCTGCAACGTCATTTATCTCTTGGGGCTTCCTGATACTCTTTTTCAAAATTATAGATGTGCTTTTGGTGAGCTTTAAAGAAACTTCGAACTATAGAATTCCATGTTTTAAAGAATTTACTCTTAGATGTTCAGTCTCTGAGTCCTCAAATAAACCATGCTCTCTCACCAAAAGGCCTGCTCCACAGGTCTGGGAGGAAATATTCACTCTCTTTTGGAAAAATATCTACTCTCTTATGGAAACCTACACTGCTTTTAAACTTTATTTTTAACATCACATCATACCCTCAGGAATGTCTTCACTGACCATGATCCCAACACTATCGGCCCTCTCCATACCCAAAAACAAATGAAACAAAAAAGAAACACAAAAAACCCATATCCTAATTCCAAAGCCTCTTCTGCTGTTCTGCATAGCACTTTTCTTAATGGTCGATTCTCATCATCCGTGGTAGTTATGTCCTATAAAGTCGCCATGAACACACAATTAGCAAATAATGAACCACCACTCCTAAGGAAAAAACCGGATTAGGTATTTTGTGAGCTTCTAGTGACAACATATTTGTCACCTGATCAACACATAGCCTTAGTTTATGTGTGTTTTTGTTTAAAGGCACCTTATTTAATACATAGTGCTTACTCATTAACATCGAATTCCCAGCCAACAGCTCTACAACTCACGCCTGAGTGAAGCTTACCTGACACATTCTTTTCTTTGGAAGACTTATCACAGCTTTCTTGTGCCTAAAAACACTGAATAGCTCTTCAGCATTATGCTTGGGGGCTGTTTAAATAGCAAAATCACCAGAAAAAAGGGCACAAGAATGCTGAATAGACCACAGAAAGGAAGCTTGTTTACAATAGGAGGGAGGAAACAAGGACACACAGCACCACCTTGTTTGACCTCAGCCTAGGATGTGTGCATCAGGAGACTGACATTTTCCACCGCTCTACACGTGACCATGCCTGCAAATGATGCAAAAGTACAGTGAGCATTGATCTCCGAGTTAAAAACAAATTGAGCAATAAGGCAAATTGGTAAAAATGGAATTTATGAATCATAAGTATTAACAGCATTTATATGTTTGTAATTAATGTGTATTTCTCTCACTATACTGTAAACTTCATGAAAAAAAGAATCATTTCTCACCTCTGCGTCACCAGCAACCAAGTCACACACACATGTGCAGGTGCGCACGCACACACACACACACACGCACGCCCCACCTTGTACACATTTGCATTAATAAGTCAGTCCGAGGTCTTATGAGCAAAACAGTGTTTCTCATCTCAGAAACCTTTCACTTAGTTTTCACACACCATCATTAAAAATTCAAAGAGTTTCTGTTTTGATTCAAATCCTTCAAACAATGTTTGTTCTATGAAAACATGAAAAGCAAAACCTAAAAGACCAATGAGACAGGAAAAGTATAAGAGGATAACGATGGGGCCAGTAGTACTTGAAAAAAAAAATTATTTAGAAAACTTTATTCCTTCTAGAGAAATCCTCAAAACACAATGCTATTTTGTTTTTTACCTCAAATTAATATAAACAACTTTGAATCCAACATCTTTCCTCCCAAACCATCCCGGCTATCTACATCAAAAACCTACAAGTAAACATTGGCTTTTTTCTACCTTAATTTTGATGATCGGTTGATTTTGTCAAAAAGTAAAATTCTACCAAGTAAATTTGAAGATCTAATTGGCTTTATTAAGGGATTCATGAATCAGGCAGCATCCCATCCAGCAAATTGGAGGTTGCTCCAAGAGTTTGTACAAAATTGAAGGTTTTTATGGGAAGAAGGGTACAGAGCATTATTAGCAAAAGAAAAGAAAGGGTTATGTTTAGACCAGGACATCTTTTGGGGGAAAAAGATTTATCATTTAGGTTATCTCTTTTTCCTTTGGATGGAGAGGGCTCATGTGACAAATTACTTTACTGGTGCTTGACCAGAAAATTCTAGACTGCTTGATTAGGAATATATTTCTGGGAGAGGTTGAAACTGCAATTAAATCAGGTAGTAAATGTAGATATCATGGGCTTTAACACAAGTGGCGGTATTTGGGGCCTGTGGGTTTCTCTCTAACCATCTTAAATAATGGTCTAAATTATTTTAACTTTTCATTCCTTCATATAAAATAAAAATTCTTTGAATATAATTCATATTTGACCCTGGTTTCTCTCATCCATCTTATCTCCTGGCAAAACCCCTTCATTGTATTCCTGTGGTAACACCATATTCTCTCGTGTGTCCATGCTCTCACAAAACAAGCTGCCTTCCCAGGGAGAGATCCTTCTGGTTTGCACCAGACTAATTTCATACTTGTCCATCAAGACTGCTCAAGCATCGTCTCTTACTTACAGTTCTGCTTCCAATATCCCTGGGGTTAATTTTGCCTATACTGCATATGCTCCCAAAGCACCAGGAATAACTCTCTATCTTTGCTGTTTTAATCACCAGTTCTTTGCCTCTTCTCTAGGGATAAGATTCTGTTTAACTTCTCTTCATATCTCTAGTATCTATCATGAATTTTGACATATAGTGAAAGAGATGTGTTAGTATTTGCAAAATAAATGCCTGACACTTTAATGAACTAACTAAGCGAATGAATAAATGAATGCACACGGGGCTAGAGTTACAGTGAATGCTAGGCAAATTTCCAGCATAAAGGATATATGAATAAGGCTAATTAAGCTAGGTTAACTTTTTATTTTTTGTTTGAAAGATCTGCAATATGTAGAGTATGAGACATATAAAAAAGTAGGAAGAAACTAAGGAAACAATTCATTGTCAAAGATAAAAATCTAGTATGTTGAATTAGACCCCCAAATGACAGATGCTGAAATTATAACACAGTAATTAAAATAATTATGACATTTTTGGTTTACATCCAGTTTCCTAACATAATACTTAAGAGTACCCCCTTCACTTTCAACAGTATTCTGATCTGAACAGGAATTTACATGATCATTCTACTTGTGAAGATTTCACATGTTTTATCTCACTTGAATTTTACCAAGGATTGTGAATCAGAAATCATCATCCCTATTTTACAGATGATAAAACTTACTTCAGTGAGCTTGAAAATTAGCCCAAATCGCATGTCTAGAAAGAAACTGTTTCTGTTCTAATATAGAGCATTTGATTCAAAGTCTCAACTTTACCCATGATAAGCATCACTACGTCATATAACTCTTAGATTTGCATGCATCTCTTTTACTTTTGCATGAAGTGTAAATAAGCAAATGATTGTTCTACTTAATTTTAAAAAGTATCATTTCCAAGATCTAGCATGGTTTTCTCTGTGAACTTAGATCCATTGGTACAGTTTACATTCTTCTGATCTGCTTCCCATGTAGAATTTGAGCTGTTTTTCAGATCTAGTCATTGATCATTTTTATTTTCTCTGAATTTAATATCACATACAAAGAATTTTCATTTGCATGTATCGGATGGTAGTCTCCATCAAAACAGACATACTCTCACCTAAATCAAAGTCACTTTCCAACCAAAGCTTTGGAAAAAATTAAATTAACTCAAAAGCAACAGAAAATTAAACATTCTGCTACAGTAACAGCATAAAAAGTATTAAAAGTATGTCAGTGGAAACTGGGAGTAAAAAAGAGAAAATATTCCACACTTTTTTCCATTTTTTATCACAATCACAGGAATGAACATTTTTTATTCATTGATATTTATGCAAGTTACATGTCCAATTTACACTCAAAATTCTAAGGATTCAGTATATTGTAATCAGGAATCAGATGGAGATAAAAATATTGTTTAAAAATCACCAGCAGACATGCCTTTGAGGAAGCATTCAATTTGCCGTGATGATGGCAATGAATTCTCTGAGCAATAAGTTGCAATTCATCTCGCTTCTGCTTTTCTACAAAGTTAAACCCTTATAGGAGGCATTAGATGAATAGATTCAACAGGAAATCAACTCTAAATAGCTTTCTAAAAGTATTATAATTTCTACTGTCAGTATAATTTTGTGATCCATATAAAACCGGGGGATAAGAAGCTCGCTTATAATGTGAATTGTCCCCGTAACTGAAGATTAATTACCAGCAATGATTTTTGGCAGGATAAAAGTTTTTCTTGCTTGCTTGCTTCCCTAACATAACCACATTTTATTCAAACTTTACTGAATTTAGTTATGCCTTTTGAACAGAGTATATGGAACAAAATCCTCTGTTTCCTGCTGGCTGTTAAAGTAGAATTTTGTTGTCGTTATTTTCAGTTGTTTTCCTCCTCATTTCTGCAGTATCACGCTGTAGATTTCCAGGCCTCATCTGGCAAAAGATTTCTTAATCTAGATTTAAGAAACAATCTTATTAGTTATTCTTCCCCTAATTTCTCATAATAAGCTTCTCGTTTCTCATTTAAAATGAATCCCGCATTGGTGTTGTATCTAAAAACTAAATGCCAAAACAGGCTCAAGGTCACATAGATTTTCTTCTATATTTTCTTTTCCTAAGATGTGGAACAGGGCCAAGGTGTTGTTTCTCATTTCTTCTATTCAAAATTTCATTGCAAATCCTATTTGGTATTGTAATATTTTACTTTTAGATCTATAGTACATTTTGAGTTAATTTTTGTATATGATGTATGTGACAAGGTTTTGTTTTGTTTTGCATATGGATGTCTGTCAGTACCACTTGAAAAACTATCCTGTCTTCATTGAATTGTATTTACATCATTATTAAAAATCAGTTGGCTACATTCATGTGAATCTATTTCTGATCTCTCTATTTTGATCTACTCATGTATGTATTTACTAACTCCAATTTCTCGAATACTACACTGTCTCAATTAATGCATTATAATAAGTACTTAAATCAGGTAATGTGAGTTCTGCTTGAGTGCTGAAATCAGTCACATGAGTTTAGAATTATTTTGGCTATTTCTTTTGCCTTTCCAATGTACTTTAAGATTACCATGTCAATATCTACAAAAAAAGATTGCTTGGATTTTTATTGACATTGCTTTAATTTTATAGATCAAATCGGGGGGAAATAATATATTAACAATACATGATCTTAAACCCATAACCCAATATATCCATTTATTTTTATCTTTTTTATATTATAGTTTTATGCATGCAGATTCTGCATATAATTTGTTAAATTTATAGCTAACTACTTTATTTTTTGTGTTATTATAAATGGTATTGATTTTTAAATTTTAGATTTCAATTTTTCATTTTTCAATTTTGATATATAAGAATATAAATAATTGACTTTTCAATATTGACACTGTATCTTGGGACCTTGCTAAACTCATGTAATTCCAAGATTCTTTTTTGGTTGTTGTTGATTACTTTGGATTTTCTACGCATATGAATACATTTTCTGTTAATGAGATAGTTTTCTTTCTTTACAATCTGTATATCTTTTACTTATTTTTCTTGCCTTATTGCACTAGCTTGGATTTACAATGAAATTTTGAATAGGAGAGATGAGAGACCACACTTTTGCCCTGTTCCACATCTTAGGAAAGCATTCATTATCTTACCATTAAGTGTGATGTTAGCTACAGATTTTTTGATAGATTTCCTGTTAGGTTAGAAAAAGTTCTTTAAGCAAAATGATTATGATATAGCTCAGAAATTTATTTATCTCAGATAGGGATGTTTTGAAGTCTACTTTGTCTAAAATTAATTATCTACTCTAATCTTTCATTTGGTTAATATTTATATGGTATGTCTTTCTCCATTCCTTTACTTCAAATGTATCTAAATCCTTATTTTCAAGTGAGTTCTTATAGGTAGCATGCAATTGAATCTTGCTTTTATATCTGATCTAATAATCTCTGTCTTTTAACTGGTGTGTTTGAACCATTTTCATTTAAAATGATTATAAATAGAGTTGAATTGAAATCTACCACCTGGCTATTTTCTTCTCTTTTGTTACTATTGTTTTGATTTTCCAGGCTTTTTGGGATACATTTTAACTTTATGGTGTTATAGATGTTGAGCTTATAATTTTTTTTGTTTGCTTGCTATTTTAATTGTCCAGTTTTTATTTTTATTTATTTATTTTTTTAGGCGAGGCAACCTTTGGTTGACTTCACAGATTACAAGAATCTTGTCAGCTTACAATCCTTTATTTTTTATGCCTATAGCACCTGGTCTTCCTAGGTGGTCTTCCATCCAAGTACTAACCAGGCCCAACCCTGCTTAGCTTCCAAGATCAGATGAGATCAGGCTTGTTCAGGGTAGCATGGCTGTAGACTAATTGTCCTGATTTTTAAATATAGGATATTTAGGGTGATTCCAAATTATGTTGCAGCCAGTTGAGCCAATATATTACAATATGAGAATAGTTCTTTTTATGAATCAAACCAATAAGAAAAATAGACATGATTTATCATTGTTATTGAACTATTATTAGGTATTTTAATCTGACTGCTGACATGATTTTATTACAGTTTTGTCTCTCTCAAAATCTAAGGTATTTTTCCGTATTCTTCCTCTTCAGAAGATAATTTAAACATTCAATTTGAATGCTTAAATTAGTATCCAGTTGTTTATTCATTCTTTCTCAAGCCACAGTCATTACCTGGTTTCCGTAACATTATAGAGCTCGTGGAAAAGCAGAGTAATGGAAAGCACAGATTCTGGAGACAGACTGTTGCATTCACGTTTGGGTTCAGTCAAATTATTCGCAGTACAATCTTGTTCAAATCACTGTATCTTAATGTATTACCTTTGTCATCTGTATAATAGGATGATAATATCAGTACTCTAGAGTTTTCTATCAGTTAGGGTTTTTTTAATGTAGCTCTTATATAAAACCTAATATGCGTTTGTTAAGAAAAACTTTGATCAATTCTGTCATCCTTATATCAAACTCATAAGACAGACAGTTTTGCAATTAATTACTTCTTACAAATGAGAATATATTGAGTCAGAGTATATTTAATATTCTTGAGGTTGAACAGCATTTGGTGCCAGAGACATTACCTTAATTCAAACTGCAAGAACACGTTAAATATTTAAATGGATGTTTCGCTGTTAAAAAAATGCTGTTACATCATTTGCTATCATTAAGGCTTTTACTGAAAAGTATTTTAATTTCATAGATAATAAAATTGAGTGAGCCACTGGGGGAAAAAAAGAGAGCTCTGAGTTTCTGGCTTAATTTTTACAATTATATTTATGTAACGTAGATGCTAACTTTGTTGTGTATAATAAGACGTTTATGGTAAAAAAGAATATCATTAAAATGCACTTAAGCCCAAATATCCTAATCCTAGTGAATTATAAACATGGCTGAAAAATTCACGATTGTTTCATGAATAATAATTATAACAATTACTTTGAATCTCCATTGTTCATGTTTTGCAAGAAAAGTCTCATGGCATTTTATTATATAAAACTTTTTAAAAAAAAAAAAAAGAACAGGAAAGAGTTGAACTTTACCACTTGCATTAAAATCTAGTGAAATCATTTTATTAGACTATGAAATCCAAAGTTTTCATTGTAATTTTGTCCTTTAATTTTAGAAATTCTAAAGGAGCAGGAATCTTTGAAGAGAAATCAGTTTTTCTGCTAAGGTATTATTTACACTTTAGGCAAGAAAACATAAAACTGTAATTTGGTCTTTTGTTTCTCCACCTTCCAACTAAAGTTTAAAAAGCTTTATATATTCTTGGGTAGCTTTATTCTTCTATGCTCAGAAATTCTTTTACTCTTCTCAAAGTTATGACTCATCACTGTACAATGGACTCACAAATATTCATTCAGAAAAAATATTCATTTTCTACTATATGCCAGATATACTTCCTGGTATTAGAAATGTTGTGCAGAAAAGCATATAAAATCCCACCCTCATGAATCTTTATTTAAGCATGCAGAGGCGGGAGCAGAGTAAGCAATTTAACCACTAAGTGGAATATCACAGAAGTCTCACTCCGCTTCACAAGAAACAGAGAAGTCATCTGAAAGGAATAGCCCCACTTCCATTTACATCTACTCATTCCTCTTTCTGTCCTAAAGAATCTGGTGACCTTCCTATCGTTTAAGGCCTATCTCATCTTCTGTATTTTCATACAACTCACCCTTCTCACTGTCCAATCTCTGTCTTATCACTTTTAAGCCCTTTCTCTCTACCGGCTGCTTTCTAGCAGAATGCCAATCTCAACATTTTAGAATCCAAACTTGTGTGTGGAGTAGGGGTGAGTGACCCACAAATACGCTCACTATATCTATTTCCTCACTTTCCACTGACTACCATAAATATGGCTTTTGGTCTCTAAAATGTTCTTGGGATTAAAATGCTCTCCCCGAGTCGGCAATTATATATGAATGGGAACGTCTAAAGGGGAATTTATAAATTTTGTATTTATTATTTGTTCTGTTAACAGCATTTAACATTGTCGTTTATTCATTCTTTCTCAAGCCACAGTCATTACCTGGTTTCCATAATACCACACACTCTTAGATTTATCCTATGTCTCTGGTTATTTTAAATCAATATCTGTCCTTACTGTTTCTCTTCACTTGGAAGTCTTTCAGGCATCTCAACAACTACAACAAACTGTAAAAATAATGTGTTTCTCCTTGTTCCCACCCTCTATTATTTCCTCTATCACTTAATGGCATATCCAACAAATTTCCAAAACCAAAAATTAAGGAATAACCTTTAAATTCTTTTCTTTTGAAAAAGATCTACAATCAATTGCAAAGTCTCATCAAATTTTATACTTAATTGTTTATCAGTCCAATCCTCTTCTGCCCATCTTTATTGCTAGAATCATAGTAAAACCCAAAATGATCTTTGATCTACAGCAGTGAACATTATTTTAAAAATCTTAGCATCTTCTATGGTTTAGACATTGTTCTAGGTGCTGGTGACACAAAGCGAATCAAACCAGACCAAATCCATGCCTTCTTGGCATGCTTAACTTCCGTGGCAAAGAGATGATTGCAACTTAACTAGTTTCTGTTTCTCTAACATTGCTTTATTCGGATATATTTTTGACATAACAGCCAAATCATTTTTTACAGAGGAATATTATCAAATAATTTCTACACTAATGACCTTTCAAAGAAATTGCAATTTTTAATTCTTAATAAATATTGTAAATATCTTGCCAAACATTTCACTGCTTATCGGTTCGACTTCTTTGGGTACTGTGGTCCACTGTACATTCTAAGTACACTGTGCATCTTTACATAAATGATTGAGGAACAGAGAAAGCTTTATAAAGATGAAAAAGGAGCATGCAGCAAATTTAGGCTATGCAGACAAGAAAGAGCAAGCCTTTAAAGCTGCCTTCTTTATGCACAACCTAATAATGCAAACAACCATGTAAAAAATTATAACACAAAGCAAAGATTTATTAATTCCATAAAGTAACTTAAAACTATTGTTTGGCATTTCAGTGGAGGAAAATATTCCTTGTCCTTGAAATGTTCAAGACAATAATGGAAATAGAAGAGAAATGGCATATGGGCAAACACAAAGGAGGATTTTAATATAACAGCTTGTTTAGCAAAGGAAATAAATAGCACAAACAGAAGAACACAGAAAAAGAGTTTGAGGGTAATTGAGAGATTAGGAATGATGTATTTTAAGTAAAATAATGATAGGTTGGAATAATGGGAGGTAGCATTTGAAAAAGAAGTCATAATATTAAGTGATTCCAGGACCAAAAAATAATAATAATAATTTAGAATTAACTTTATATGAAAAGCTGAGCAACTAAAATATTTTAAGTAGGAAAGAAATATTACCTAAGCAGTATTTAATAAGATCATTTGATATCGACCTATTATTAGACTTCTGAGTCAAGATATATAAATCTCTCTTTCTTTCCCAAACACACACACACACACACACACACACACACACACACACACACACACATTTTACATATCATTGCTCAAAAACAAGAAAAGAAAATATCTACAGGCAAGAAATGAAAAAGAATCACCGTAGAAGTGAAGCAACATAGCATGCAGAGCAACACAATTAGATGTGGATAGTCACTAAAAAACAAAACGAAACCAAAAAAAAAGAGGAAAACTTTCAAATCAGTAGAGAGAAAATAAAGGAAGAAAAGAAAACCTGATAATCCAACAGAAGGAATAAAAGAGGATGAAAAGAAACAAAGCAAAAAAAAAAAAAAAAAAAAATGAGAGAAAGTGGAAAGCACAACATATGATGCAGAAATAAATCTTAGTGTACACAATAAATTTTAAGTTCCATTAGAATGCAGCCCACACAAGAGCCCTTTGTTCTGTTTTGTTCACTGATGTACCCCTCTCATCTAGAAGTGTACGCCTTGCACATACAACTACTATGAAGATACTAAATAAACAATATTTGAGCGAAGGGAGTTTAACACACACATAAAATAGTTTTATTAAGCATCTTTAAAAAGTCTTCATGGTAATTAGTAAGAACTGGTTTATAAATATTCATTAATAATGTAACACAAGAGCCTTTTCTCAACTTAGTTCACAGAACTGTAGGAAACTGGAACCTTGGTCTCTCAATTTCTCACCTCTCTCCCTCCCATCTGAGGATAAATTTGGAAACTCTCTGAATGTAGAAAGTTGTTCATCTATTCCCGATTATTTAATGTGAGATTGTGATTTTTATTGCAGGTGCTAACCAACTGCGTTCTGGCTCACATCTCCCATCAGCATTTTCACCCTAAGGCTTTCACAAAGTTTTCTTCGTCAAATGCCTGAAGTAGATTAGACTGAATTTAGTCTAAATTCTAAAATAAAATTATGGCAGATTAAAAAGTTTTGCACTATTGTTAACTGACAAAGCAGAGAATAATAATAATAAAAAGTCTGTTAAAAATAAATTCATTTCTATTATTTCAAATGAGTTTATAGATAATAATCTGAAATATATAAAGAAAAGTATTAGAATTTAGCACCTTGGAGATTATGCTTCTTATTTCCATGGAGAAAAAGTTAAATATTACACTGTTTGTATGAATTGGATTCTAGTAGCAGAGAAATAGTCCTGAATTTTTTCAGCTATTTGTTTAGGCTCCGACATTGAAATATTTTGTCAATATTTTAATATGCTTTATTGATATAAGCCACATATGTTTGAAATGGATTGGGAAAAATGAATAAATTTAATTCAAAAATTTTCTTCTTTAAGTTTTCTCATTATACAGGAGGTAAAGAAAGAATAGAGCATAATCTTTGACTGGATCCCTGAGGTACCTGAAGAAAACCTACTTGAGTACTTGAGGTACTTGAAGTAACTGAAGAGAAGATAAATATATTTAAGAGTTAGTTTTTAAAAAGAATCATTGAAATTATTAAACTACCAGCTAGCTTAGGGTAAAAGAAGAAAAATGCAAATTTCAAATTTAGGCCTGAATGAGGGATACTAGTTATAGACAAAAAGCATAAGAGAATAGGTGTCTATGTTAATACAGTTGAAAGTCTGAATGAATTTAAAATTATTTAGTTAAAAAAAAAAGTCCAAACTGGACTTGGGAAGATGCATGTATAAATAAAAGACATAGAATTATTTATTAAATTGCCCTGTAGAGAACTCCTATACATGGTGTCAGAGTGAACTCTAACTTTAAAAAACAGATAATTTTACATTCCTCAAACTATGCCAGACCCCACTCTGCTTCTCTGAACATGGTCTGTGGACCACTGGCATTAAATTTCTTAGGTTGCTCATTAAAAATGCACATTGCCGTGGCTGAGGTAAGACCTACTAACATCAACCTCTGGGTTCTGAATGGGGAAATTCACATTCTTGATAAGCATTCCAGGTGAATCTGATGCACATTAACATTTAGCCAAGAGAACAAAATTACATGACATACAAAAAAGTAAAGAGAAATCTGAACATTTCTCAAAGAAGAAGACAATCAGTAGATATCAACCCAGAGATAACCTAAATATTTGAAAATTCATACAAAGACTGTAAAACAGTCATTATAATCCTCCTCCTTGAGCTAAGGGTGAACCCCTTGAAATGGATGAAAAGATAAGCTCTCAGAAGAGAAATAGGTGATTAAAAATGAAAAATTTTAAACTGAAAATTTATAACATCTGAAACAAAAATATTCACAGAATAGACTCAATAGCAGAATGAGTTAATAGAAGAAATAGTGATATTTAAGAGAGAGCAACAGATATTAAATAATATGAAGAAAAAAATATAAAAAATATGAGCAGACTTTCAGGGATCTGTGGGACATCAAAATATATAACACTGCTTCAAAAGTAGAGGAGGAATAAATTGCTACAGATTTCTTTAAACACATTTAAAGAAACAATGGTC
>NW_011888859.1:2514744-2529638 GCF_000151845.1 Pteropus vampyrus | reverse complement strand
ATTAAATTTCTTAGGTTGCTCATTAAAAATGCACATTGCCGTGGCTGAGGTAAGACCTACTAACATCAACCTCTGGGTTCTGAATGGGGAAATTCACATTCTTGATAAGCATTCCAGGTGAATCTGATGCACATTAACATTTAGCCAAGAGAACAAAATTACATGACATACAAAAAAGTAAAGAGAAATCTGAACATTTCTCAAAGAAGAAGACAATCAGTAGATATCAACCCAGAGATAACCTAAATATTTGAAAATTCATACAAAGACTGTAAAACAGTCATTATAATCCTCCTCCTTGAGCTAAGGGTGAACCCCTTGAAATGGATGAAAAGATAAGCTCTCAGAAGAGAAATAGGTGATTAAAAATGAAAAATTTTAAACTGAAAATTTATAACATCTGAAACAAAAATATTCACAGAATAGACTCAATAGCAGAATGAGTTAATAGAAGAAATAGTGATATTTAAGAGAGAGCAACAGATATTAAATAATCTGAAGAAAAAATATAAAAAATATGAGCAGACTTTCAGGGATCTGTGGGACATCAAAATATATAACACTGCTTCAAAAGTAGAGGAGGAATAAATTGCTACAGATTTCTTTAAACACATTTAAAGAAATAATGGTCTCTTAAACTTCTTAAATTTGGTGAAAGATATCAAGTTACATATTTAAAAATCACAGTGAATCACAAACAGGATAACATCAAAGAAAACCATACTCAGGCAAGTCATAATCAAATTTCTGAAAACCAAAGATGTGGAAGAAATCTTAAAATCAACCAGAGAAATATGACACATTACACATAAGGGAACCACATTGGAGAAGGCAGTTGGAATCATAAATGGTGGAGGCCGGAAGAGAATGAAACGATAACTTTAAAGTGCTAAAAGAAAATAAGTATTAATACAAAATGCTATATCCTGAAAAAATATATGCTTCAGGAATAAAGGCAAATAAAAATATTTTTAGATGAAAGACCTAAGAAAATATGTCAACAGAAGGCATTTTCTAAAAGAACATGCTAAAATAAAGTATTCAGGATGAAACAAAATTTACTGCTAAAATTTGGAACATCAGTATGAAGAAAGAATAAGAGAAGTTAACAACTGAATAAATATAGTAAACTATATTTCTTCTCTTATATACTTTATAATGTGTATGACAGTTGAAAACAAAAATTGTATGATCATTTGGGGAGTTTCAATATGTAAAGATGTTACACATGAAATCTAAAACATAAAGGGTCAAAGAATCTATTTAGTTATAAGGCTTCTAGGTTTTATTTAAAGTGGTAAAATATTAACTCTTATTAGACCATGAAAAGGTAGGATCATATATAGTAATCTTGAGTTCAAATAATAAAAAATGTTTTGAAGATATGTAAATAATAAATGATATAAAAATTATAATGGCATACTAGAATGTATTTAATAATCCAATAGAAAGGGGAAACAAATAAACAAAAAACAGAAGATCCAGACAGACATAAAAACAATAAAATAGTCCAACCAGATCGACAATAACACCACCTAAAATACAGAAATTTTCGTATCGGAAAAAAATCAATTATATGGTGCCTCCAATACAGTCACTTTAAATATAATCAATTTGGACATGGTAAAAGAAAAGACATATAAAAAGATACCGTATACAAATACAAATTATAAGAAAGCTGCTACAGTGATTTTAATATCAGACAAAGTAAACTTCAAAATAAAGAAAATTGCCAGGGATAAAGAGTATAAAACGATAAAAGGGTAAATCCACAAAAGAGCATAAATATCCTCATGGTGTGCCCCTGAAAACATAAGTTCAAACTACATGAAATAAAACTGATAGAACTGAAAGAGAAATATTAAAAATTCAATTATGCTTGGAGACTCTTTTTTTTTTTTCTCAGTAATTGATAGAACATGAAGACAGAAGACTAGCAAGTATTTAGAAGTCCTGACATAATTGACCAACTTGACCTCACTGACCGATGGTTAACTTTATGTTTCAATTTGGCTAAACAATAGGGGAGGGGGCAGTCTTGGTGTTGGAAATTTTGTAGATGTGATCAACATTGAAATCAGTAGACTTTGAGTGAAGCAGATTACCTTCCATCGTGCAGATGGGCCTCGTATGATCCAGTGAAGACCTTAAGAGCAATGACTGAAGTGCCCTAAAGAAGAGGGATTCTGCCTCTAGACTTCCTTCTCACTCAAGGCTGCAGCATCAACGCTTGTTGGAGTTTCCACCCTGCTCTCCTGTCCCATAAATTTAGATTTAGCAGTGCACTGAGTCAATTCCTTGATATATATATATGTGAAGGAAGTTCTTCAGGCTGAAGTCAAATGTAAATCAGTGAAATTTGGAACATCAGGCTGAAGAAAAAGTAACAGAAGTTAAATAACTGGATAAATATAATGAACTATATTTCTTCTATAAAATCCTTTAAAATGTGTATAGCAGTTGAAAATAAATATTATATGATTGTCTTGGAGATAACCTGAGTAGAGGGAAACTGTCAAAGACTTTTTTTTTTATTTTATTTTATTATTATTGTTTAAAAACCTTTTCCCAGCTCTTTTGCCTCTGAGGTGGAAGAGGCATCAATCCAGTCTGAAGATCCAGTATATATACATACAATGTATATACACACCTTCTATTGGTTCTGTTTTTCTGGAGAACCTGGACTAATGCACTGCCATTCATAGAATACTCCAGACAACAGCAGAATATATATATATTTATTTATTTCAATTCACATGGAACACTGACCAAGATAGGTCATATTCCATATTCTGGGTGATAAAACAAACCAGTACAATGAAAATAAATGAAATCATAGAAGATGTTCAGAGATAAATATGTAATGAAACCGGAAGCCAATGACAGAAAGATGTCTGAAAATTTTCACATGTTTGGAAATTGACATACTTTTAAATAAATCATGGGACTTCTGCTTCTGAGCTTCTGAGATGGAGTCACAGGGACTGATTTACCTGAAACAACCCCCAAAATGACAAAATTTGTGAAATAGGTTTGAAGACACTGCGCGTCAGGAAACAAATATGATCTCTTTGAAATGAGAAATGAATGACGAGACCCCTTTGAGTTTCCTAGTATATTGCTTTGAGAGCTTCAGGCTGCAGTGCAGGTGGGGAGAACCCAGTCTGAGCTCCACTGACTCGACTGAAGTAAGTAGATGAAGACTTTGTGAATGGTCTGAGGAGACCAAGGCAGCTAGAGTCCACAGGGCAGATGACAAGAAAGGAGAGAGCTGCACAAACCTGCAGAAGATCTCTCTTGAGTGTTAGCAGAATACTGTTCAACACGTGTATGAAAATTTACCTGAGGCTGAAGAACTAGCCAAAAGGATTTGAGGCAACAGCATCCAGATTAGTTTCTATTTCCACCAGTCAAAAGGAAAACCTCACAATTCAGAGGACATTTAGTAGATGACTTAGGAGGTTTCCATCCTTTTTAGGAACAGAACTTTTTAAAAATAGCATTGTCTCCCATTCACATTTCCACAAGGAAAAGGATGTGATTCCTTTACCACATAACAAAGTATTTCTTAAAATTTTGGCAAGAAAAGTTATTTTGGGCTCTCTCAGTGGACATAATTAGGAGACGTACGCCATGACTCGTCGTCACATCTGAAGTCTTTGAATTCCTGCCTCTATTCTATACCAGTTGACTTCTAGATGACAATCTCTTTTCATGTCATTCCATGATAGATTCAATTTTGCATAACGACCCAGAAAATTGTTAGAATTCGTGTCCATTTGAATTGACATACTGAATGAATCTTCTCTGGTCACAGGACTCATTAACAACAAATTCGCTCTCATCTGAAACACGTTCAAATTTCTTTAGATGAACCACCTCAAAACTCGTTCCCTGAGATAAATATCCTGAGATATGGTCTAATACTAATTACCAAATCACTGCCATTCTCTGGGAGTATTAGTTTTTTCTTATCTATTCTAATTCTGTTTTTAATTCCCAGGGAGAGCTGAGGTCTGGCCTAGTGACTTCAACAGGATGAAAATATTAAACTCCTACAACAGTGCTCTATCAGGTAGGAGATTAAGAGTTTAATAGATCTGGGGAGAACAAGATAAAATGGAGTCTCAGCTTAGGATAAATGAAGCTCAATGAACCTTACAAAAAGCTTTGGGGGTTTAGGGTTCTGCCAAGTTATTTTAATCCTTACAGCAGCACAATTCCAATTGTTGGGGTACCTCTCTTTCCTACTGATGCCACAGTTTCAGAGAAGGAACCTGAATCTGAAAGTGATAACCGTGTTCACGTTTTTTTTTTAAATAGTCCTAATATTTTAGAGACATAAAAATACACAACCATTTACAATGACATGGATGGACCTAGAGGGTATTATGCTGAGTGAAATAAGTTGAAGAGAGAAAGATAAATACCATATGATTTCCCCTATATGCAGAATCTAAGGAATAAAAGAGTGAATGAAACTAAAGCAGACTAATAGATGTAGAAAACAAACTGGTGACTGCCAGAGGGGAGGGAGGTGGGATGAAAAAGGTGAAGGGATGAAGAAGTACAAATTAGCAGTTACAGAACAGTCATGGGATTTAGAGTACAGCATAGGGTGCATAGCCAATATTATTGCAATGGTTGTGAGTGGTGCCAGAGTAAGCAGGGGATCACGTCATGGATTGTATAAATGTGTAACTTTTTTCAATTTAAAATAAATTTTTTAAAAAAATACACAAATAAAAATATTCGATTTGGGGAAATAAATTCAAAATGACAGCAGAGTAGTGCATAGGTGGGAGTGTAGCTGAACAGCAGTTAGCCATGAGGCACTAATTAACAAGTTGTGTGTTAACATGTATATTATATATTTCTCTATATTTTTCGGTTTGAAATATTTCACTGGAAAAATAGGACTGAATGGGAAGTTAGAAAATTAATGCGACATATACAAACAAATCAATTCAAAAGCTTTTTTATGGTTCAGAGAAGCAAATGGGAACTGTGGGTGAAGCATTTTTGAATACTGAATACTTATGGGAATGACTTCTCGGAGAGAAGTTGAAGATGTAAGAACAAGTAGGCATAACCAAAGATATGAAGTCTTTTATGATGTGACAGCGATAGATACAATAAAGGGAGAGATTTGTCTCTTCCAGAAAAGGGGACATGCCTGTCTATGTAAGAGGAAAACCAAAAAATGAGAAAACACAGAAGCTGCTATTTAATTGTACTTATTTTGTTCAACGAAGTATGAGGCAAGATCATCAGGTGATATTATGTATGGAAGGCTGGTGAGAAGTTTGGGAAAGTGAAAAAGGTGATTTCTAGGCAATGAGGAGTACCACTGACAAATGTAGCCAGCTGCATAACTGTCCTTCAGCTTGTACACAGTGTCAAGACTCTATCAGGTCCATAGGGGCTGCATGAGAGCAAGTCATTGCCCATCTCCAACCTCCCAACCATCAGGCTGCTGGCTCTGTTGCTTTTTCTCATTCCTGCTAACCCCTTCAGAGGCAGGGCTCTGATTCTGCGAATTCTTCAAACCATCTGCCCCACTCCAGCAAACACTGGTTAAAACCATGTGCACTCAGCTAATTTTATGAATTGCAGTCCAGTCATGATTTTTCCTAACTCAGCTGCTTCCTAAGGCATATTTAATACTTTCCTAAGAAAATGAAAATTTATTACAATAATGCACATCAATTTTCTTCGAAATCCACTTTTTTTCTAGTCATTTTTCATCATCAACCAGTTCATTTACATTTTTAAAATTTATAGTCTAACAATTTAAGTCATTTTAAATAACTAGATAAATTATATCAAACTTTGTACAATATGCCAACACTTCCAATTAATTACTTCTATTTTTAGATGTGTAAATCAATTATAATTAACTAAATAAAGACTTTCAAAAAGAGAAGTTAATAACTAAAAAAATAATGAAATATTTTTTATTGTAGATATACTATTGCATTATCTGGAGGACATAAGTAGAATAAAAAAACAGTTATGAACAGGGGGACTGAGGTAATGAGTTCTATTTTCTAACTCAGAGACAGAGAGTAAAAGGAATAATAAAATGAAGATGTGTAAGAAAACATTTCATGATGTTAAACACGTTACTTTAGCTGAGATTAAGTTTCTCAGCTGAGAAATTCTTGAAAAACTCAGTAGTGTGTTCTTTTCTTTAAACACAGAGACAAATTTTGCAAATTTAGGTAATAAATGAACTATGATTTGGCCTCATTTGTACTTTGATTTTGTCTTCGGTTCCACAGACACATTTAATTATATTTTACTCAAGTCAATTTTTGTTAGCAGAAGAATATCACCTATATGCTTTTATTCTAAGGTACAAGGCAGTCTCAATATTTGAAAATTGATCAAGATATTTCATCATAGCAAGCCTAAGTTAGAAAAGCATATACAGTTATGAAAATAGATTCAGATTTGACCTTTGTGGTCTTCGCTTAAACAAATATTTCTTAGGTAAGATATTAAAATCATGAGCTATAAAATTAAAAATTTGATGTTAGCTTCATCAAAATTAAAAAAATTTGATGTTAGCTTCATCAAAATTAAAAAAATAGTATCTGCTCTTTGAAAGATACTATTAAGAAATATGGAATGGTAGAAATATTTGCGAACTACATACCTGAAGAAAAAGAGCCTTATATCCAGTATATTCAAATCTCAATAACCAGAAAACTAAACAAAACAATAAAAGCATACCTAGTTAAAAATGGGCAAAAGATTTGAGTAGGCTCTTGACCAGAGAAAATGTATGTTTGGCAAATAAAATGTTCAAAATCATTAATCATTGGTGAAATGCATATTAAAACTACAATGAGATATCAGCATATATGCATCAGAATGTCTAAAATTAAAAATAATGACCACATCACATGTTAACAAGGATACAGAGCAACTGAGATTCTCTTTACACAAAGGAAGGAAATGTGAAACCAATGGTTAACCATTTTGAAAAAATTTGTGGTGGTTTCTTATAGAGTTAAATATGACCCATATGACCCAGCAACCATGATTAACCAAGAGAACATGGCTATCCATGAATCAGGAAGTAAGCTCTCTCCAGAAACCAAGTCTGCTGGTACCTTGATCTTGGATTTCACAGCCTCCATAACTGTGAAAAATAAACGTTATTGTTTAAGCCACCTAGTCTATGGTATTTTTGTTATAATAGCCCAAATTGATTAAGACAGAGCTGAATTGATTTCCCTCAAAATTTTTACATTGAGGCCCTAACCTCCAGTACCTCAGATTTAGCAGGAAAGAGATAGGGCTTTTAAGTTAAAGCGATGTCAGTAGCATGGGCCCTAATCAAATCTAACTGTTGTCCTTATAAAACAAAATCTGAACACACAGAGAGACACCAGGGATGCACACACACAAAGGAAAGACCACGTGAAGAAGACACAGAAAAAAAAAAAAAAAAAAAGCAGCCATCTGTAAGCCAAAGAGAGAGACCTCAGGAGAAATCGAACCTACAAGCACCTTTATCTTGCACTTCTAGCCTGCAAAACCGTGGAAACATACATTCATGTTGTGTAAGTCATCCAGTCAGTAGTATTTTGTTATGGAAGCCTGAGCAAACTAACACGGCATCTCAGGACAGGATTAGATCTGCCTATTAAAATCATTAAAGAGACTGAAACTTCTAACAAGGATGTTAAAAAATGACCACTGAACCAATCTCAGAGAAACCTGTCAAGGTCCACCAATAAATTTGTCCTTGCATTATCTAATAACTTTTCTCTGTAAAAAGGTAGGTTTCACAATTCTGATCAAAATGGAATCTCGGAATTTTAGAACTGGAAGTTCCTGTGTCCTTTCTGTAGATTAAAACACTGAAATACAGAGGTCTCAGAGAACTTGTCAAGACTTATACTTACTTGAGCAAAAATATAGCTAAATAAGCAGCAATTTTAGTTGAAAACAGTAAGTCTCTAGACAAACTCTGTTCTATTAAGAAAAAAACAATCTTCCTTTGACATTTTCTCTAGCCAACAAGATTTCACTCTTTGAACATTCTCTTTATTTATCATAATTTTCAGTAGCTCTTTTCTGTCTTTGCCCATTATCAGGAGTATGAATCACTTTTTAAATTTCTATTTTCTGTCTCCTGATAATAGAAAGATCAATATCATTGTAATTTTTTTTTTTTACTTAGTTCAACTACACCTTTGCTTTTATGTGATGTATTTTTTAATGTTTGCTAGTTTTTGTTCCTGTTTTATTGAGGCTAGTAGTTTAATTATTTTGAAAAAGACATTGCTTCTTGTTAGCATTGGTGATTTTTCATTTCCTTTTAGCAACAATGTCTAGCTCAAATTTGTGTACCCTTAGACTGTGACCAAACACACTAGTCTTTGACCATTAAATATTTTTTTAAAGTTCTTAATTCTTCAGCAATTCGCCAATATTCAAATCATATTTGGAATTTTTTACTATGTAGTTTTGCTTCCATTATTTTCTTGAGATTTTCTGAGTAGCTTTAGTAACCTCATATATAAACCATTTGCCTTAATATCCCATAATGTAGTTCTCAATTTTAGCTCCACATAATGAAAATACTCAATTCAATGATTTTGTCTGTGTTAAATGACAATTAAAACACAGTTTTAATGCCATAAAAACTGGGCAAAAGTTTAATAAGAGAATTTTCCTATAATAATCATATTTCTTAAAATATTGTACTTTGCGATATCACTATCTACCTGTTTTCCTTCAGGGCAGAATTTGAGTCACTGCTGGCAATTAAAATTTTTTCTTCATTCTTGAATTATAAAAATGCTTTCTCTGTAAATTAATCAATTTCTTCAAATTAGTTTTTAATAAGCACAATCTTTCCCATTCCAAATGTTCATGCATTGAGTACAACTTTGAATACATGTAATAGGTTCTTTTTCAGTTTCACCGTCTTTATTTGCTCACCTGACTGAATCACAAGACTAAAATTGTGATTAGAAAACCATATTATATGATAGAAAACTGCTGTTTAACCCCCAGAAATTTCATCTGATAGCTGTTAACAAAATATATCTATTTCTACCTAATTCACAAGCTTCTTTTTTCTTAGATAATGTATATAGAAGCCCTTTGTTGAACACTAAAAACTAATACAGTAACAAATGAAAAGAATCATCTTTGAGTAGGTTTTACCTGCTTCATCATTTGCTTCTGTAATTATTATTCAAGCATCAAAGTTCTCCCTCTCATTATTTAATTTCTTACTTCTCACAGCATAATCATTAAACCTTCTCCATCAGCATCACAGGGAGTGAGATGATTTTATTTAAGTAAGAATTTCTAGACCACATTCCAGAGTTAGAATCATAATATTAAGGGTTATGGCTCAGGTATTTGCATTTTAATAAATATTCAAGAAAATTCTTTTTTACATTAAAGTTTGAGAAATAGTTACCATTATGTTTTCATCTCTCTTCTACTTTTTTCCTTTAATAGAAACTTTATGTGGTAGGTTGACTGTGAAAATAGCCAAATTTTTCATCCTTGTTTATATCCATGCTCTTTGGAATGTGACATGCAGCCCTACCCACCAATAAGTAGAATCTATTTCCCCATTTCTTGAATTTGACTTGGTTTGGCTAATCAAATGCCATGGAAGTGGCAGTGAATCAGTTTCAAGTCTAGGTATTAAAATGACTTGGTTACTTCTACTTATTCTCCTGGAATCCTGCCACTACCATCATAAGAATAAATTTAGGCCAACCTATTTGAGAATGAAAGACTACATGGAGAGACCTAATGGTTTTAGCTGTCCCAATTTAGGACATTCAAAACCAGCCACTCATCAACAGCCTGATTAGCCAACTGCAGACACATAAGTGAAACCAACCAAGAAAGAAGTGTCAGTTGATCGATAGACACATAAGCAATAATATATGCTGTTAAGCCACCGTATTTTGGGTAGTTTCCTATACTGCAATCACTAATACACTTTGTGCATCAAGAAACTAAGTTTAGGTAATTTGGGTGATTTTTCAAGGTCAGCATAATCAAAGTCTATCCCTTTGCCTTTAACTTAAACACACATATCCTACATACACTTTCACAACTTGAAATTCTCCTTTGACTCTTTCTAAGGCTTACAACTTTTCTTTTGACCTGAGTATTATCATGTTATTTTAAATGCATATATTAAATAATATTCTTTCTTTAACTCATCTGAAATTATACTTCAATTATGATTTTTTCTAAATCAATAAATATAGACATACAAGAATTTCAATTTATAATTAAAAGACAAAACGTAGATCCAAATAAATCCATTACTATCTTAAAATTGCCTTAAAGTTTGAAGTCTTTGTTGCACCTTTGCATGATTACATAATCTATATAATTTTAGATAATTTATTTGCATTACCTCCATACTTCATTTGAAGAAACTGAATAACAACTTGGTTAATTGAATATGTTTAAATATATAATGTCTGAAAAGAGAGAAATAACAATGGAATTTTCTCTTTGGCCATAGACTTTATTTTACCTATATTTTTTGCCTTTAAAAATTCAGTCATTTATTTATTTGGTTATTAATTCTATGCAGATAACTCCAAAATCTCCATGTCCAACCGTAGCTTCTTTTTGAAGCACTGGATACACTGTACCGACTAACCGTTAGATAATTAGACTTGGTATCCTGCAGGCACTCGTCAAAGCATGAACAAAATTCAAGGTTGTTTGGCTTAACAAACATTTAGCTTTACTTTTTCAAGGCTTCGTTTAAACTTTTATGAAAATCACATGTTATGGCTCAATATAATTTTTGTTTCCAACAAAGCAAACCTACCTTTGGAAATATTACGGCTCTAAAAGGTAAACTTGTATATCAGAAATAAAGCAATCTGACAGTAAGAGAATTCTCTGAGATTTTTTCTGAACATTGAATTTCCAATATAAACAACCTATTATTCAATCTATCAGGGTTAACAAAACGTTAACTTAACAGATTACTGCAACCTTTTTTATTTAACAGACATACTCTGCCTAGCAATGTGAGCACTTAATATTTGTTTGTCAGTTTTAATCAGTAACATACATTACTAAAAAAAAAAAAATTTTAGTCATGAGATTTGTTTCAAATTTTCCTTTCAATGAAATCTGTTTCTCTACTTAAAAGCTCACTAAGATTTATGATTATATTTTCTTTTTTCAAAAGAGTTATTTAAGTCCCTTCCACACTCAAAAAACACATGTTTAAAACTTAGTTCTTTGTTTTCTCCAGAAAACCTCTGAAAGAACTTTTTTTGTTATCTTTATCAATGTCAAAATTACCTCTTTTAGAGACTGTTTTTCTTTTCACATATATTTGTAAATATTTGCTGAATGAAAAACACTTAGTTTCGAAAATAAACACATCCTGCTTTCATAATATTCATATAAATGACCATTAAATGCAAATAATAATAATAATAATAACAATGCAAGGGAAAGAGGGAGTGAACAACTTTTAAGTTCCCAGCACCAATTTCAAGTTGGGAACTTGATAATGCAGCAAAGAATATTTTTATATTGTCTGCATAACAGTTTAATAGTTTACATAACAGTCGATTTTACCAAGTATAAAGTGCTTCTTTGTAATTGTGGGAGATGATTTTTAGGTAGACAGAAAAACACTCTGTACAGATGGCTATCAATTGTCAAAGAGGCCAAATCTTCTTCCTTTTCCCACTTACTGCAGCAGCGGAAGGGGAGACATTTAGGACAGCTGGATCAGTCGTTCCAAAGATTTGGTAACATGTAAAAGGTGCCTGCGCTCTAGGTCCTCAGTGAATCAGATTTCACATCATCTGAAAATGCCAAACTATCCAAACAACCCAAACTTTGAACATCCTATAACTAACATGAGGGCAAAGGCAAAGGAGCTGTCCTTCTAATTTAAATATCCGCCCTGATAAGAAAGCCTCTTTGTTCATGAATTAAAGTGGGGTGCAAAAATGGATAAGAGAAAGACACAGGGTTAAAATAGTGATAATAAAAAAAGAATATATTCATATTGTTTGTTGCAGTAGTTTGTTTTAATAATAACTCTGGATAAATGGTTTGATATTTGTTTACGAATGTTAACTAATATCAAAGAAACCCAATCAGGAATCTCAATCAAGGATTTAAATAACATAAAATTCATTTGCAACTGAAATGCACACCGTTGGTCATGATTAGTTTTTATTCATGGATGAAATATAAAGAAGCCAGCAGGCATGGAAGTTTTACCCATCAGAGCAGCTCTTTGCCTTCAGTGTTCAGAGTCCCTGCATCCCATCATTTCATGGAGATCCTGTCATCAGATTCAGTCATAAGTCTGGCCAGCCCTGTCATATTGTGGCGCCTGCCTTAGTGAACTTTCTGTTTGAGGTGTTAGTTGGAGTGTCTGGGGTGCAGAGAGGGACTTCCCTGTTCTTCAGTGGATGGCTCTGTCTGTGCTCACTTCTGCTCACATATAGTTCAGGTTTGGCAGGATTGGTTTAGGCCCTACGTAACAAGGTTGTAGAGGAAGGGCTGCATAATTCCCAAGTGTCTCTAATACTTGAAGACTATCAATATTTAAACACAAAGAACCTGATATTTGCTAAGTGACTAAAGTGACTAAGCCAAATATAGAGAAAAAGAGTAACATTTCTCTTAGTTCTGATGAGATAAAAGCCTTTCCAATGGATCGATAAAAATGATTATTTAACAACGGATCCTTATATTAATAGATCTATAATTGGCATTCATTATTTTGTATGTGTACAGCTGACTTCACTGTGTTTGTAATTACATGCATATACATATATATGTGTATATGTACACGATCGTTGTTAAATCAACTCTAAACTTTATTTCATGGGGTAAAGTCATCAGTGATGACAACCTACTTATCAAACCCGAACTATGTTTCCATCGTGTGCTGGTAAGTGCCAGAATGTGTATTCACAGTTTAGGAACTGTCATGGGCATTTATTAGACAACAAGAAAGACAGACAAAGTAACAGTTAATATGTAATACAAAAGAAAGACACAATCAATTATGTTTTAAATGAAGTGTTATAGGGAAAGAGAGTGTGCTGCACAAAGATCCATATCGGAGAATCAAAAAAGTTTTTACTTTGAAGCTATACGAATGAATAAGTAACGAGTTTCCCAAGCAAAAAGGGAATAAAGTAAAGGTACTACTACAAGTAAATGAAACAGCATCACTTCACACCAAGACCTCTGTTCTTCAGGGATGATAAGAAGCTCCAAGTCACCATAACAGAGGAGAGAAGTGGGTGAGAAGGGGACGGAAATGCCGCCAGTTAGGCTGGAATCAGATCATGAAAGTCTTTGGATGCCAAAGAAATAAGTGATCATTTTATCTTATAAAGATAGTCAATAGAGGCACTATTGTTTGTGCTTAACAAAAACTGGATGATATAATAAAATTCACGATTATGATTGTATGAAATTCATAGTTATGAATGTATCACAATGGAGAATGGTTTTAACTGGGGTGAGATTGGTGACAGAGACATAAGTGAGGAGAATGTTGTATAATAACAGTCCCATTTGTTTTTTCCATTAAGTACCAGAGATTGATAAACAATGATAACGATTCCTGGAAATCAACCAAAACCAACCAAGCATCTGATTGCATAAAGATGGTGTCTTTAAGTTACACTTAAAAAGTAGCTTAGCTTTTTTTATGGATACAAGTGAAACTCTTTCTGTGCATGTTTGCTATGTGTCCTCTGACAAGAGGTAGCTTCAGAAATCACCGTGTCTTTGATGTGTGTTCACTCAGAATGTCAGAGTCATACATGCTCTTTTTATAACCTCCTTAAGTCTGTGTAAGCATAAAAGCTGCATGAAACACTAACATATAAAGTCCCTCTGTCAAATACTATACAAACATTAAATCCATAATTCATGCTTGAGGTTCTAGAGTTCTGGGCCTTGCTGTGACTTATAGTGATTTGCCACTTAATATTAATAATAGTTCGTAGGCCAAGATGTTTTTAAAGCATGAAAAGCTGACTTCGATGTGTTCTTTCTTTGAAGAACCGTGATTTACAGACATATGTGACATTAGCAACTTCCAGTGCTCTGTGACTCTTTAATTTAAACTGGAAACTAAAGCTACATTTGGTACTTTTTGTCTGCCATACTCTGAAAGGTCATTGTAAATTTTTTTATTTGCTTTTATATATATATATAAATCCCAGTGTCAATTAGAGCATAATTCAGTACTCTCCAGTTTCTAAAATGAGAAGTGAAAAGGCTCAGAGTAGCAATTATTAAGACTTCTTACTTTCACAACAGACCTTAAAAAGACTCTATCTCAGTCCTAAATCTCTAAAATAACAGAAACCCTAGAAATGTAAATTAGCTTTTGTTGACAGTTTTGAATAGCAGAGTGGTTTTGTTGCAATGTCAGATATAGAAAAATATGTCAGACACAAAATCCAAACAAAATAAATAGGCCCTAAAATCTATCATAGCAGGATAACAAAAAGATACCAAACTAAGTGTAGGAAGAGCAGAAATTTATTATACAGCTATCAGCAAGTGACTTGCTATGGGTCTGTGATCTCATTGCTCTATTTCTTAGTGTTCTGGTATTCTTATTTACAATGTGAGGATTACAGCTACCCTACTGCTTTTCCTTATGTATTGAAAAATTTCCTAAAAGATAATATATAAAATAAAAGCAAAGAAGCGTACTTATGAGAAATAGTGTTTCATATATTTTACACTTCCCTCATTCCACCCAAAAATGAACTCGTCGAAGAATAAAAATGTAAACTGATAATATGCAAATAAAAGGAGAAGAAATAGAGTTCAGTGTCTATCCTTATGTATTGAAAAATTTCCTAAAAGATAAT
>NW_011888859.1:2504440-2513755 GCF_000151845.1 Pteropus vampyrus | reverse complement strand
AAAGGGGAAAAAGGAAAAGTCTAGAGAAGATTCATTTTACTGTTCTGGTTTCTTGATTGGGACATGAAAACAGTCATAGTTGCCTAGAGTTTGGGCAGAAGAAAAGGCCTAGGATAAGTACAAAGTAGAATCTTTGATCTGGAAACCCCTGTATAAAGAAAGGGAAAGAAACAGTGACAAACTGAGTAAATTAGGAAAAATCCACTCTCTAGTAGAAGACTTTAAGAATACTGCCCACCATCAGCTTTGGCTTTGGGTAGAGAGTTAAAAACTCATTTTATTCTCCAAGAACCTCTAATGCAAATCTAATTTTATTTAAATTAATGGTAATAATTCTTACTAGCTTTGTGGCTAAAAACAGAACAAACAACAAAAAAACCAAAACTCCTAGGCAAAAATGTGCACCCAGACATCTAGAGAAAGCAAAGAAAAATTTGAAATATGACATCTGAACACAAATGAGCTCATAATGAAAAATCAAAAAACAGATAAAGAAAGAATACACCTTGAGAGAGTCAGAAAAAATAACAAGCAGTATGTTCTAATCCACAATAAACAGCAGGTTTTGGCATTATCAGATACATAATATGAAATAACAAAGTTCAACATGTTAAAGCATTAAAATGCAAAATTAAACAAGAAAGGAACAAAAAACTATACAATTTGACCAAGGATATTTGAAAAAAATCACATAGAATTTTGTTCAATAAGATATACAACAGTTGAGATTTTGTGCTGATTAAAGGTATTTAGTACCAGAATCGAAGGAGTTGAGTGAACTATAAAATTAATCTAAAGGAATAATCCTGAATGCATCACAGAGAGACAAATAGAAATTATGAAAAACAAAGTTAAGAAACATAAATAAGAGAGCAAGAAAGTCTAATGCTTAATCAAAGTTTCAGTAAAAGAGAATAGAGAAAATCAGTGTTTTACTCTGTGATCATTTTAGACTTTTTCTTCTGATATTTTTATTGTCTGAAGAAATAATGACTGAGAATTTTTGAAAACATATAAAATACTTGCATTCTTAGATACAAGCGTAGTACATCCTCCCCCAAATGATTGATGATAGGTAGATGATAGATAGATAGATAATAATAATAATAATGATGATGATGATGATGATGATAGATAGATAGACAGATGATAGATAGATAAAGAGATTTAAAAAATACTAGACACATATGATGAATATATAGATCACTAAAATATATTTAAAAGTGGACAGAAAGAAAAGGCAATAGGTCAACAATTATGTCACTAACTGCCTCCTCAAAGCAAACACTAGAAACCAGAAAAGAGAGAATCTGTACAGAAAAATATGGAAAATTAATAAACATTTAACTGATATAAATTCAATGAAACTAGATGATGGAGAAATTCCACAAACTTTAAATTATATGTAAATTGGAGGAAGACAACAGGATTGGCTGAATTGGCATGGGAAACCACAATAGGAAAGCAGGTGAAATGATTCATCCCAAAATATCTGCAATTGTGGAGATATCCTATTGATAGAAAAGCCAAGAAACATCAACGAAAGTCTCTTCCAGGAAAGAGAGAAGCCCTATCTTAAAGATCTAAAAACAGCTGGAAGAGAGAAAAGGCCCTGAGATGTTGGAGAAAACGAAGCTCAGAATGGACACAGAGCACAGAGGTGGCATATCGAAGTCTGCACCAGTTCTAAGAGAGATTACCTTGGACTCTGGGGGCAATATCTGTAAGAGGAGGTAGTCAAAGAGAAGGAAAGAATTGTCTACTGGTAGAAGCTCTTCAGAAACAACACAGAATTGTGGAATCAGAAGAAATCTGATCACAAAGGCAGTATGAACTAAAGAAACTTTTCATCATTGAGTCAGCAAAAATAAAGGCATCTTTTGGACTAAGGAACAAGGTAAGTACTTTAATTCCTTCCTATCATGCATAGATCCTTCTGCTTATAGGTAATCTAGAAAATTCAATTCATTCAAATTATTAGTAACATCAAAATAAAACTATATAATTCAATCGAAGACACTATAAGAAAAAAATAATAATAATAAAGCAAAGCTTCTTAGGAGCCAAAGAAAACTCAACAGAAGATTATAATGCAACATTTCAACCTGAATTTAAAAGAAATTTATAACAGAAGATTATAATGCAACATTTCAACCTGAATTTAAAAGAAATTTACAGATGAGGTCTTATAGAATTGTACACTCAAAAAAAAAAAAGAAAAAGAAAACTTGAAGAGAGCAATTGCATTGATGAAGAAACATCATAAAGCAAAAATAAGAAAACAAATAATAAATAGAAAACATGGTCAAAACACTTGGAGTTATAACTGAACAATGGGATAATGCAAAGAGAGTTCACAGACCTCAGGAAAGAATTAAAGGACAAAAATGTTTCATAAATGAAAATGAAATTACTAGGAACACTAGTAGGTATAGTCACAAAGGAAAAAGCACAATAAGAGACAAAAAAGATAGAACAGAAGAAAATGTAGCAACAACAAAAAGATAAAAAGGTATTAGAGAGAAAGTGATTTTGGCTAGAATAAACTGGCTTCACTGCCAGCATGGATTCTGACTTTCTGCCTGGGCCAAAAGTTGCATCCCCTCTAAAGAAGTGGCGGCTATGGCCTTTGTTCCTGAGAAAATACCATTTTTTCTCCTGGAATTATGGCAGCTTTCTTGACTTCCTTCTGAGAGATGATACTCACTTTTATATCCACATCTTTTTTGTCTTCTGTCCTTTTATTGTATTTACATTCTGCAGGGAGAAGACTTTTGCTTGTGTTCTTTTCCTGTTTATCTGCCTTCATAAGCTTTACTGTGATGGATGTTCCTGAAGGCTGAGTGTGTGGTGGGCAAGTGATACAGACAAACCAAGAGGAAACCCAGCGATGTTAGAAGTTCCTGGAGATCCTGGCGAATAATTCTGGGTACCAGTGTTTTATAGGTGAGTTACATCAACATTCAGGACAAAAATTAAATGAATTCATTTAGGGAAGGGAAAAGAGAAGACAAAGCTAGTGTAACATTTATACCAAAGCCAGACAGAGTGCTAAAAATGATAATATCCATTTACATTAAAAAAAAAAGAAATGCAAAATTGTTAAGGAATGTATAATATTAACAGATGTAATCTAATGATTTATTCCAATTAATTATTACCAAGTTCAATTTATTCCAAGAATGCAAATTTAATTCATTTGAAATTCACTGTATTAACATATCGATTATATATTTATATGTATATGATCATCTTATTGTATACAAAATACATTTGACAAAGTTCAAAATGTATTTTAAAATAAAAACTCTTAAACTCAGAATAGAACATGATGTATTATTGCATCCATACCATACTGCCTTAGTCACTATAGCTTTAAAATACATCTAGTATCTATGAAGGCAAGTATTTCTAACTTCCTTTCTCCTTCTTAGGCAATCCATCAGTATTCTTGTTTCTTTGTTCTTTTAATTAAACCTGTTAAATTCTATTTAAAAATAGGTGTAATTCTTAATCTAAGTGGAGAATCCACTAAGTTTATTATTTAAAGTGAACATATGTGCTTATGTGCATGCCGTATGTTTGACACATTCCATTAATTGAAAAAGCAAAGGTTTCAAGAATATGAATGGTATGTAATACCATAATCATGTGTAATATCCTACCAGTTTAGTCATCTATAGCAAGATGTCATTTAGAAGTATTTATAGAACATTTTTTTAAATTCATTGTAACTCAAAAGTTACATATAACAAATTACAAAGTTTTCTGCAAAATCATTTTGTATTTGTGATAGATTAAAAAAAAAAAGACCTGATAATCGTAACAGGTCAAAATAAAAACCACTAGGGCCCAATAAATTTTTGCTTTTGTATTAATAATCTAGATCTGTGATATGATACATTAATTTATTTACGCAATTCAGTGAATTATGAATGATATAATTGTTCTTATAGTTCAGATTTTAAAATATGTTTTAAAGCAAATACTTGAAAAGTATTATATCCTATTTAGTTTTTTTTCTTTTTAACATGCCAGAAGCGGTCTCACAATATTTATCACATAGTCATTAAATGAAGCCTAGGTAAAAGACACAAAGCTTTTTTAAATGGAAAATGTCAAAATATATACAAAAGTCAAATGTGTTTTATCCATACTCTAGTTGGATTTCACACATTGTCATGTCAATGGAATCACAGAAATTGAAGACTAAACCTATCCCCCATGAGAAGAGCCTCAAGAAATACCAACTAAACATCTTTAGCATAAATAAAATTTATGAAAATAAGACAGTTTTTAGAAAAAAAAAAACACATTATACCGATTACTTGCATTTTATTTTAAAATATCCCCACCTAGGTCAAAGTGAAAACCAAAGAAAAAAATTTAACTGAACACAAAAAATTTTCCTTGGTTTTGAAATATAACAAATGAAAAAGAAAGGCTTAAATGTTTCCATGACGCCAATACAAACTGCCTTATTATCTCAGTACCTTCTACTACAACTAAAACATGAACTACCAGCTTTTACTTGTTTGGTTTCTTTTTTTATTTTTTAGATATAATTAAAATTATTGCTTTTTTTTTAGTTTCAGGTGTCAAGTGCCTCAGGGCACAGAACTGAAAGTGTGACTACACAGAGAGAGAGAGAGAGAGAGAGAGAGAGAGAGAGAGAGAGAGAGACTATTTAAACCATTAATGAGGTATAGCACTAGAAGAACCAAGGGGTCATTAAGTCATGTCTTACATATTGAGAACATAGGTAATAGACTATTCTATGTTTTCTTTAAGACACTAGAAACATCTCTCTATCTAAATGTGACTTATTCAGGTGCAACTGTGCCTAAAATTCTGTAATTATAAATCTAGTCCATTGTTTTAATAAAATTGTTTTCCTTCAGCATCAAATTTATCCATTCCTCTCCTTCTTCATCGCCACCATATATCAACATTCCTCTGGAAAGTTCTGCCCCTTACCATTTGCTTTCCTATCCTTTCACTTTCATTTTATCTTCCCTGTAAGAGTAATTTTATAAAATAGACGTGAAGTCACACCATTACTCGCCTAAAACACTTCAGTAGCTTCACGATGCACTTGAATAAATCTAATTCATATCAGGCTCTACTAGGCATTACATTATTGAAATTATATCAACTTCTAAACCTCAACATCTGTCATTGCACCTTTCTCACCAGGCGCCAGTCATACTTCCTCTTCCTAGAATGTGATATTTCCCACTCTAGGTCATTTGCCCTTACTTTTTTGGTCAGTTCAAGATGCTATTTCCTCCAGATCTAATCTGTCATCTCCAGGTTTTACCTCCACTGAAACTGCATTCTCTTCCCACCCTAAATCAAGAAAGTTCTCTCTAGAATTCTTTATCACCGAACATTTTATTTTTTCCATGGTTCTAATCACAATATATACTTATTTATGCATACTTGTTTACCTCTGCTAATTGAATGGAAGTTTCATGAGGGCAGGGACTCTGTGCACGTCTCCCCATCATATACCCATCACCTTAGACTTGTCTACTCCATAGTGGAAAATAAATATTTATTGAGTGAATGACTGAAAAAAGAGGTTAAGTATTTTAATTACATATATACATATAAACACGGAGTCCACAATTTTAGTGGAAGAGTATATATATTCTCATAACTATTTCTATTGTTCATTTCATTTTTCACCTTTTTCTGAAGTAGACTCAAACGAAACACGTTAAGGAACTGTGATCCATACAAATGCAATGTGTTTTCTCTCTAAATGTATTTCCTTTGAGTGGCAATAAAGCCATTGCCAAAATAAAGATTTCACCCTTTTATTTAGTTTTGCAATAGACATTTTTGGTAGAAATACTGAAAAATAAGTTCCTAAATCCTCAGGCTCCTTTGAGGACAAGCTTCTTCAGAGATAATTTATAAGGTCAAGATGAAGAAACTTGCGAGTAAACTTATATTCTAACCTCATTTTTCTATATTGAGTTTTATATTCCACAGTCTCTGGGGAGCTGAAAGAAATAGCAGTGAAGAGAAATAAAATGTAGAGAAAGAAAATATTTGGTTTACATATACGAGCAGAGTATCACTTCTATTACTAAGTTTACTGATTATTTATCACAAATATTTTAAAATTTTTACATAAATATTACTTTAAGAAGTTGTTTCAAAATGTGTATTGAGATGCTGACTCACTGGGACTTTGGTACCGGATAGCCCGTGATCAGAATTCCAAATCTAGACTTTTTATGGTGTGGACGCAAGGAAATCACGCCATTAGTAAGATGTGGGTAAAAAAATCAATGGGCCATTGTTGAATTAGATCAAACAAAACATGCAAAATAACCACCACAATTCCTGACACGGATCACACTCAAAAATCCTGTTGTAATTATGATCGATTTTGATATAGGTATAGGGACATGATGGGCTTCCAAAACCACACAAACTTTGTTCCTGCCTTTTCTTGCCTATTCTGACCCAAAACCACAGAATCTGAGCAGTTAGCAAAAACTGCTATGACATTAATTTAATCAATATTATGTTTCTTAGAGTCTATCATCTCCTGTTTATTGAAAACACTCTCAAAAAATTTGGGGAGATAGAATTAGCTGTCAGACCCTACAATACAGCAGTTTTATAAACAAATATAAACCTGCCTTCACAGAGTTTGCAGTTTAAACATAAAGAAAGAAATTCACCCAATAATTAATATTGATAGCACTATAAAACATAATTCTTATTGAGATATATGCTGTTGAATAAAAGAAAAGGGTTCTAAAAGTTATATACATCATAGTGAACTATGAACTCATGTAATAGGGAGACGTGGACGGGCATTGTGACCTTACATGAAAGATAGCAGTCACGTGTTGCATTACTAACAGGTGGTGTAGGGGTAAAGAACAGAAGATAATGAACAAGAAATGTCCATAGAAGTCCTAAAAGAGTGATGTAAGAACCGACAGGAATGTGATCAATTGAACATAACAAGCAAACAATCAGACACTAATCTCTTAAGTGCTATTGAAAAGAAATCAGATCTAGGGACTGTGATACCGGCACTCTACTCCCAGCTCTGTCACTGTCGTGTGGCTTTGGGCGCATAACTTAACCTCCATTGGTTTCAGTTTATTCACCTGAAAATCTTACCAGTGAAATAGCCAATTTACTACTAGAGTTATCTCTGTCATAAATTATCTCTGTTATAAATAATACTTAATTTTTGAATGACAATTTTCATTATTATTTGTTCTTTCCCTCCAGAGAAGAAATCAAGTAGCTTCATTCTGCCATAAACTCCAACTATGTGGAGGTAACAGAGTGTTCTTTCATTTCTAAATGGTCATTTGACAAAAGATCCTGGGAGAATTGTCCCCACTGTTTGTCAGCACAACTGAGCATTGCGCTGGACTAAACTAGGGATGGATAAGAGCCCTCACCTGAAATGAAGGTCCACAGCAACAGAAGACCACAGTATAAGAGCTGCCTTTTTGACAAAATGATAGACTGCAGCCTAAACCTAAGTGGAATTTCCTCATAATAGGCTTTGGCCAACCTCTAAATTACACAGCTCATACTAACTGTATTACTTTAGAGGCAAATTAGAAATGGTAAGGACCTGCTTTCTACAATATTATTGTGGTGATTCCTTGGGCTTTCTTATTTTTAAATTGAATATGAATATAATAAATATTTCCCCAGGCTACCAGAATAGCTGCATAGTCAGAATGCAATTAAGTAGCAAAACAGTGTTCTGTGTGTATTGCTCTGAATCCATTCCTCTACCTAAAGAGTGTGTGTGTGTGTGTGTGTGTGTGTGTGTGTGTGTGACAGGTGGGCCATAGGCTAAGAATGAAAGGGCTTCTAGGATATTATGTCATGGCCCCTCTCGTTCCTCGTGTTTCAGAGTGACACTTTTCTTGTCACTATAACCATTCTCTATGGCTGGAACTAGAAACTAGAAACTAGAAAATAAACATACTAGGATTCTGCTCAGTGCAGGTCCTGCCCTGCTTCTGTGCCCGAGGTGATGCTGTTTCCTAGACAGGCACCTACATTTGCACTAAGTTAAAAGCTGGGACAACATGTGTTGGAAATAAGAACAGGGTGTTTCACATTGCCCTGGTCAGGATGCTGCTTCAGATTCCGAGTTAATAAAATCGATGGAATGTGTTTGTTAACTTCTGTTCACTACTTGTGCCTCTCTAAAATTATGATTAAGAGCTTTTTGTTTGCTTGTTTTTTAGAAATAAACCCACAAAAACAAAGAGAATGTTAGAAGAGATACGTATAAACAAAACTTTAAGAAAATAAAACACTTGGATGAATAGAAAAGTGGTTTCTGACTTAGCATAACAGAAAAAGCTAAAGGCTATGTGCGGCGGACACTGTGATGTGCCACTCAGATCCTCTTTCTGGAATGAAAGACACATTGATCTAACTGCCAGGAGCACTGAGGACAGACAGCCCTCAGCTCCCACTGCTTTGAGAATGGCCTCAGCTGAAGAAAGCTGTCAAATCCAAAATTATGCCCCCTCCATCCGTCATCCAATGGCTGACAGATGTTGATATAAATGCCTAGCTCCTCACTCAATTCTGAAGGGCTTTTCCAACAAGCAGGGGACATCTGCAATCTTCATTGGAACTACATTGGAACTGAACTTCCTCTCTACTCCCTTTTACTTCCTTTCTTTCTTCAAGGGATGATCTTAAAGGTATCCCCTAATAAATTTCCTGTGCAGTTCCCAGAGAAACTGACTTGTAGTGGTTGGTCCCAAAAGTTATTTGAGAAAGAAATGGTAAATATGGCATTTGGGTTTAGATCATTTGTCATCTAGAAAGCAGTGAGGACTCCATCTCTGGTACTAGCTGGAACACACATAGCCCCTGGCAGAACACTTGCATTGCCCCTGGTAGCAATGTAAGTGTTAAAAGTTTCATGGGCAGTGAACTTGATTGATATTCTAGTTCAAAGTACATCATTAGCAGGTACAATGTATCTGGCAAGTAACAAATATAGAGTAAATTGTAACTATAAAGGCATGGAATCGGACAGCTATTGCTAAGTGCAAGTGATACTTTTGAGGAAAAAAGACAGAGTAACTAGTGGGCGAAACGAAGGGTAAAAGTTAGCAGGCCTTCTTTTGGGCACAGAACGACAATCTCAAACATGGTGGGTTTACATGGCAAGGGCAGGGCCCTGTCTTGGAAAGAATGTGAGACATGGGATAGGAACACTCAGGTTGATGCTCTTAAGATTGTAAAAAGGTCCTAATAATAAAAACAGTCTCATAATGTCTGCTATGGTATACA
>NW_011888859.1:2500525-2502545 GCF_000151845.1 Pteropus vampyrus | reverse complement strand
TCATTTGCAATGTATACATATATTAAATCACCATATTGTACACCTTTAAAAAAAATCACATTGTACAACCTAAAAAACAAAATAAAACAAAACAAAAAACCTTCCCAAAAGTGTTATCCAAATCTCTTCTTGTGGTCTCTTTCATTCACTTCAAACTTTTGCTTCCCAATACTCAATGACACCATTCTTGGAAGGTCATTGATGATCCCTCTCTTTTTCTTTATAATTTAAAGCACATTTCTCAGGCATTATCCACTCAACTTATCTGTACCTGATGACAAGGTTAAATACTACCTTCTTTCTGGACCTCTTCCTGGTATTCAGAATCCCGCCACTTGGTTCTGTGACCATTCCTTACCAGTCTCATTTTTTGGTTCCTCCTAATCTTGCCAATGATATAACATTTAGATGCCCCAGAATTTACTCTGTGGGTCTATTCTCATCTCTGTCTAAACTCATTCTCTAAGTAATCACAACCAGTCTCATTGTGACATTTAAAATTTTGACATTTTTCATCATGGATATTTACATTATTATTTTATTTTTAAGTATTGAGTTAAAGTACTATTTATCTTGTTTACTAAGGTTTTGGTGCCATTGTCTTAAATTCTGCATTGCAGGTGGGTGTCTTACTCACCTCACTCTATCTCAGATTTCTTACATTTCACCTATTTCTAATGATTCATATATTTCCATCCTCTCTCCCCTGAATCGAGGTTCTTATATTCAATTATCTTATTGACATTACCACTTCCCTGTCTAATACGCATCTCAAAAACTGAACATACCCAAAATTGACTCTTTATCTTCCTACCACCAACTTACACCAGTCTTCTCCATTTCAGTAACTGTCTATGTAGGATTCTACTCATGATATCTGAGTATAGTCAATAGTGTGATATTGCATTGTTATTTCTCTGCATCCGATTTTGTTCCCCTCTAATTTGGCCAGTTTCTATCAGAAAGTACAGTTATTATAGATCTCTTTATTTCTTTCAGCACGGGGTCTTTAATACCAGCAAAACCTTCCCTACTCGTATATTCCCATACTTCCATCATTACATTTCCTCTCATCTCTCAATATTTTTATATCTCAAAATTTGGGAGACTTAGAAAGTAACTCTTCCCCAAATTCTAAGAATTTCAGGTCTATATTATAGCTTATACAGTATTGCCATAATACTCTCATGTGCCCTTTCCTAAAAATTAAATTGCAGTTCATTTTCACCCATTTCGACAAAAGTAACTAATGCCATTGATAGTTATCAATAACCACACCCATGTAAATATATGATAATTTAAAATTATGTAGGACCAGATTCAATAAGAAACATATAATTCTAAAAGGTTAAAAATCCTCTGGTTATGAAAGATCAATTTATTTTTATAATTCTCTTTTATATGAATTTTAATAACAGCAATAGTGTTCTGATCATGAATACCTCCCTTCCTCATGTCAACCAATGGGAGTAATTTCATACTGCATTCATATATAAAATAGACTTGTTTAAAAGGAAATGAGACTAAGCAATGTTATCTGACTCACTCCCTGTATGCCACATCTCTGACGTGTTATTTTTCTTGCAATGCTATCATTTTTCTTGCAAGGCAAAAGTTAGAGAACACCAGATGATAGACTGAGCCTGCTCCAAATAAATCTACCATGTGATTACTTCCCCTTATATAATATGGGTGTCATGGGGAAAATAAGATATATCAATAGTTCTTTTATTTGAGAATATATTTCTTAGACAAAATATTGTCTGTGAGTGAGCAGGTATGATTTTTGTTTTGACAATAAGAGCAATATTTTGTTGAACCAATGTTAGTAATTGTCTAAATAATTTTTCTTTCCAAATGTATTTGCTCTTAAAGTGTCTACCATACAACGCAAACATCTTCATCTTCTCTTTGGTTATTTATTTATTCATTTATGTTCTCAACTTTTTGTGCTCCCACTCCTCAAAATTCCACCAATGATTTCTGTTTTACATAATTTTTCTCTCTTTCTTTCTCTTCC
>NW_011888859.1:2498485-2500475 GCF_000151845.1 Pteropus vampyrus | reverse complement strand
GTGAAATAATGAGCATAGATTTTTTTGTGAGAAACTTATCTATAAAAGAAAATAATTTATAGGGATTAAACAAATAATAGAATTTTAAAGAGGTTTCTATTTTCCTCTAGATGGGGATGATGTAAGCGAAGGAGGGACTTGAGAAGGGGAGAATTAAAGAACAAATAAATTAAATAACGGATGGGGCAAGGTGTGTGCATTGTTGAAAGAAGACAAAATTTATAGCATCGGTTGAAACGCCCCCTATGCTATGGAAGGAAAAACAATCTTCTGGTGAGACTCTCTCAGCAGTGAAAGAAGGATCGATGTTGCTGCAGGTAAGTTTGGTAAGAGATAGAAAGTTAAAAAGAGTTCACATTCAATGGATTCTACTTTTTATTTTTAAATAAAGAATGAAGTTATATACTGTGTCAAATGGACTATGAAGAAGAGGTAGATGGAGCATTATAAAAAAAAGAAGTTGACTTAAAATATTCAATTTAGAAGTTATATATAAACAAAGAACACTGGTTAGAATTGAGGGTTTGCCTACTTACTTTTTCTTCCCTGTTGTTACAATAAATGATCTGTCCATCGTCCTCTATAAAGGCAGGTCTTCCACTGTACAGTAGGTCCCCAACCCCTGTCACCTACCCTAGTTTATCTTCCTGTTATATTCTATATTCCCAACTCACCAATTTTCCATTTTTCCTATAATAGTCCTATAATTTCACAAATACAATACATTATCTCCTATCCTTGGAGAGAGAGATAAAAAACAAAACTCTTCCTTAATCTCAAATGTCCTTTCAGTCCTAATTTCTTTCCTGCTATCTCTTATAGCAAAACTTATACTTAGAACTTAAAAACACCAAACCATGGAACCGGAGAGCAGAACAGTAGTTTTCAGGAACTGGAGGGTGGGGGAAATGGGGAGACCTTGGTCAAAGGGTACAGATTTTCAGTTTCAAGACGAAAGTGTTCTGGAGATATAATGTACAGCATGGTCATTTCAGTTAGTATTACTGTATTGTACATTTGAAATTTGCCAAAGTAGACCTTAAATGTTCTCACCACACACACACACACACACACACACACACACACACACACACACACACACACAAATGGTAACTGTATGATGTGATGAATGTGCTGACTAACTTGATTGTGATAATCATTTGCAATGTATACATATATTAAATCACCATATTGTACACCTTTAAAAAAAATCACATTGTACAACCTAAAAAACAAAATAAAACAAAACAAAAAACCTTCCCAAAAGTGTTATCCAAATCTCTTCTTGTGGTCTCTTTCATTCACTTCAAACTTTTGCTTCCCAATACTCAATGACACCATTCTTGGAAGGTCATTGATGATCCCTCTCTTTTTCTTTATAATTTAAAGCACATTTCTCAGGCATTATCCACTCAACTTATCTGTACCTGATGACAAGGTTAAATACTACCTTCTTTCTGGACCTCTTCCTGGTATTCAGAATCCCGCCACTTGGTTCTGTGACCATTCCTTACCAGTCTCATTTTTTGGTTCCTCCTAATCTTGCCAATGATATAACATTTAGATGCCCCAGAATTTACTCTGTGGGTCTATTCTCATCTCTGTCTAAACTCATTCTCTAAGTAATCACAACCAGTCTCATTGTGACATTTAAAATTTTGACATTTTTCATCATGGATATTTACATTATTATTTTATTTTTAAGTATTGAGTTAAAGTACTATTTATCTTGTTTACTAAGGTTTTGGTGCCATTGTCTTAAATTCTGCATTGCAGGTGGGTGTCTTACTCACCTCACTCTATCTCAGATTTCTTACATTTCACCTATTTCTAATGATTCATATATTTCCATCCTCTCTCCCCTGAATCGAGGTTCTTATATTCAATTATCTTATTGACATTACCACTTCCCTGTCTAATACGCATCTCAAAAACTGAACATACCCAAAATTGACTCTTTATCTTCCTACCACCAACTTACACCAGTCTT